>NW_019729900.1:469916-480522 GCF_002891405.2 Cryptotermes secundus | reverse complement strand
GAGGATCTGCATTAATTTGGTCCAGTTTACCCGGTCAAATGCCTTCCGCCAGTCTATGAAGCAAACACACAGTTCTTCATCTATCTCCAAAGTTCGTTCCGCTATAATTCTCATCATCCCAACAGCGGAACGAACTTTGGAGGCAGATGAAGAACTGTGTGTTTGCTTCATAGACTGGCAGAAGGCATTTGACGGGGTGAACTGGACCAAATTAATGCATTAATTCGATTAATAATTCGATATGGTAGATTTTCACTAATTTGAATTTCATTACTTATATTCTGAAGTAGGCTTCGCGCACTGAAAATAAGACCGTTGCATATATTAACTAGCTAACTTGGAGCCGGGATAGCTCAGTCGGTATAGAGACTGGCTACGGGCTGGACGAGCGAGTAGACGGAGTTTGAGTCCCGGTAGTGTCAAGATTTCCTCTTCTCCATGTCGTCCAGACTGGCACTGGGACCCGCTCAACCTCCTACACTAATTGGTACCGGGGGCTCTTTCCTCAGGGGTAAAGTGGCTAGGGCGTGGAGCTGACCACTCACCTCCAGTTAGTGTCGAGGTCAAGCAAATCTGGATCTACACATCCACTCCCCCCATACGCTTTCACGGCGTAGTGCTTAATCAGTTAAGCATAGAGACAAATTTACCTTTTTACCAACTACATACGTACAAATCAGCCCTGCTTGAGAAGCCGCCAGTCGCTCAGTTACTCAAGAATTTCCTAACATTTTAAAGAGCTCGAAGGTCCATTACCGTGTTCACAAAAGCCCTCTGCTGGCCCATACTCTGAGCCATATCAATCCAACCCGTACCACCTCAACCTATCTCTCTAAGATCCGTTTTAATATTATCCACCCACCTACATCTTGGTCTTCCTAGTGGTCTCTTTCCTTCTGGACCAATATCCCACATGCATTTCTCTTCTTCCATATTCGTAGTTCGCAGTAAAAAGGCAAAGGTAAAGTTGTCACGAGAGAGCGGAGACGTAGCTCCACAATTCTTGACCTCAGCCCTAGATTGAGGTGAGTGGTCAGCTTCACGCTCAGACCAATTTGTCCCAGGGAAGAAGCCCCCGGTACCCGTTGGATAAAGATGAAGGTAAAGGTAAAGTTGTCCCTGTGGTTAACTACTCGTAATTCCAAAAAGATGCATGGGGAGTGGAGGTATAGATCCATCATTCTTGACCTCAGCACTAGGTATAGGTGAGAGCTTATCTTCACGCTCCGGCCGCTTGATCCCCGGGAAAATATTCGCGGTACCCATTGGATAGGAGGCTGGGTGGGCCCCAAAGCCTGTCTGGACGACGTGGAATAGAGAAAATTTTCTTTTCCCTGCCAGGAATCAAACTCCTGCAGTCCATTCCTTCGCTGTAACAACTGAGCTATTCCGGCTCTTGATATCATGCAATGACGTCTCAGATTCTGTTTATAGGAAGTGCCTTAACCCTGAAATCTGATGGTGATGTATCTGTTTGCTGAATGGTTCTGTCAGCTGAAAACGATCCTCCGGTAAAAAACTTCAGCAAAACAGATCTTATCACAAACAGTATGCGTGCATGTAGTGACTTGCTGGTCACACTCGTGTGTGTGGGCGTCATGTTCACTAAAGATCACCAATTCTTTATCAATGTCCTTCTCATCTTCCTAACGACGTCCTCTTAAAAACTCTTTCGAGAGCTTCATCGTCTGATCCTCTAAGCAGGGCGATATAAATGGAGGCGTTCTACAATTTCATCCACAAAGAGAATATTATTTCCGTTTGTTGCGATACGGACTGCATAGAAAACGAAGAAATTATACGGAGATACACTGACACACAGAGAGCAAGGTGATCACGTAAGCCTCCTTTCATTTTTTTTTCAAACTAAGAAAAGTAGGGACAAGCCGCTCAATAGCTCAAGCGGTAAGTCGCTGTCTTCCCACCGCGGCGGCCCGGGTTCGATCCCGGGTCTGGTCAAGTGGGATTTTTGGTGGACAAAGTGGCGCTGGGGCGGGTTTTCTCCGAGTACTTCGGTTTCCCCTGCCAATCTTCATTCCACCAAATTCTCCATCATCATAATCACCCGAGGCAGGCTACAATAGGCCAATCAGTGGCCGCCGTGCCGAGTGGACCCAGTTGGACTCCACCCCCAAACTAAGTGAAAAGGAAAGTAGGCTAGAAATGTCACTGGAGACATGCAACATCCCCCAAAAGAACCGAGCACGTCGGCTCAGACGGTAAAGTTTCTGATTCGAATATGGACGATAACACGGATAATCCTGACTGAGAATTTTCCTAGTTTTCCGAGTCCTTCCAGTAAAATTCCCGGATAATACTCTAGATCACACCATGAATACTTCCTTGAACATCCTCCACTTATTCCTGTTCAAGGTGATGTTACTGGATCTGTCACGGAGCCTGAATATCTCTCGAATTTGTTTCGAAACCTGGACCACAATTTTTCACAGGCTGCATGTGCTAGCTCCGCGTAAAGGCAGCACAATTTGAGGCAAGGCTGTGCAGTCAGTGGCCTCAATCCATCCAAGTAGGCGGAGGGCTGCGTCATGGGAGCAAGGAGCAGCGAGTCGGTCTAACCAAAGGGCGACACAGTAAGCAGGCTATCTTCTGATAACCGTAGTCACGTTCTCTTACAACTGAACACAAGGAACGTAGAAAGCAGATTTAGGAGCAGATCCCAACATAACGTCCTGCCGGTATGAGCGGTGTTTTCTATCAAACCCAATTTTCTAAACGGTTGTCACAGTGCTGAATTCGGCTAATGATTCAGTCCAGACCTTTTGTCTTTTCGTCTCCTGTCTAAAACCATAAAAATTAGAATACACAAAAATCTATAATTTTGCCTGTGGTTCTTTATGGATGTGAAACTTTGTCTCTGATATTAAGGAAGGAACATAGACTGAGGGCGTTTGGAGACCAGGGTGTTGAGGAGAACAACTGGAATCGAAGATGAGGTGACGGGAGGTTGGAGAAAACTGCATAATGAGGAGCTTGTACTCTTTGCCAAGTATTATTAGAATGATCAAGTCAAGGAGGATGAGATGGGCAGGGCATGTAGCACGAATAGGGGAAAAATAGGAATGCATATAGGATATTGGTGGGAAAGTCAGGAGGAAAGAAACTACTGGGAAGAACCAGACTTAGGTGGCTTCATAATATTAACATGGATCATAAAGAAATACGATTGGGTGGTATGGACTGGATTTATCTGGCTCAGGATAGGGACAGTTACGGGGGGCTCTTGTGAACACAGTAATGAACCATAAAATGTTGGGTAATTCTTGAGTATCTGCGCAACTGGGAGCTCAGTTCCATGGAGTCGATTAATGACACTTGGTATTGCTGGGTTCTTTGGGTTCTCTCCAGCGTCTTATTTGTGCGCTATGTTCGTGGTAGGTGACGTTAAACGTCGGTCTCGACAGGGACTTTGCATTTAGTAGCCTCTTCCTCACTGTGACCTTACAAATCTGTGATGACCACCGCAAATTACAACTTCAATTATTCAAGGCCTTCAGACGAAATTTTCACCGGTAAAACAATTAAGAAAATGCGACATCCTCTAAAATGAATCGATATTGAATTAGGCCTATATTCATCAAGCATGATGCTGAACCTTATGAGAATCTTACAACACGCACACACATACACAGCGAGAGCTGACACGCCTTCCTAGGCATTCACAATGCGGCGTACATGGGTTGTTGAGTCCATGTTCCCTTCTCATGATACAGTCAAGCAGAGGGCAAGCCGTACCCTCGCAGACGCAAGGAATCTGCATACACTGGGCGCTGGAGTTCCTGCTGTCGTGAGAAGGCACTTTATACAGCGGAAGTACACTGCCACAAGCTTACGGGAATGAGGGGGCATATGGGAAGATCCGAAATCCTCTTGACAGCCAAATTGACAGACATAAAGCTACAGACGTTGCACTAGGACCAGATCCGTGTATCCAGTGGTTACCCGTGATTCATCAGCATGAAAGTTAAGCTACCGAGGGTTCTTCCATCGTCAATGTTAGTAAGTGCACTTTATCATAAGGTAACAAGTGGGGAAAACGTGTCATTTACTGTAAACAGAAAGTTCTCTCCACGCACCCCGACATGAAGGCGTATGGAGTAGTGGAGGTATAGCTCCGCCGTTCTTGGTCTAGGCAGTAGATGGTGGTGAGTGGTCATTTTAGCGCCCCTGCCGCTTCATCCTTGGTACCCATTGGAACCGAACCCTGGCATTCCAGCACGTAACTATACTGACTGAGCTACCTCAGCTCCTGGCTATATAATATGAGATTTATACATGATGAGCCAAGGCAATGTTTAGAGAACAAAAAAATTCTGAGACTTTCTTCAGGAATCTTCTTCATGCTAAGAACATATGGAATTTTCGAGAATGTATTACACTGGGTAAACTGAACCAACTTTGCCACTTGAACAATAAATACCGGTATTAGAAACAGCACGTAATGTCTCTCTCTCATCAACAGTTTTGGAACTGTACAGTGAAATAGCTGTATCTCGGAAACCGTTCGGAATAGGACACATGTACATATATAGTTTTTGCTTTCCTATCCTTTTCAATTCGTGCTACATGCCCTGCCTACCTCATCCACCTTGACTCATCATTCTAATTATACTTGAAGAAGAGTACAAGTTATGAAGCTCCTCATTATGCAGTTTTCTCCAACCTCCTGTCACTTGATCTCTCTTCGGTCCAAATATTCTCCTCAACACCCTCTTCTCAAACACCCTCAGTCTATGTTCCTCCCTTAACGTCAGAGACCAAGTTTCACACCCATACAGAACAACAGCAAAATTATAGTTTTGTATATTCTAATTTTTATGTTTTTAGACAGCAGACGAGAAGATAAAGGGTTCTGGACCGAATGGTAGCAAGCATTACCCGAGTTCAGTCTCCTCTTAATTTCCTCCTGAATCAGGTTTTTATTTGTTATCGTCGTTCCCAAATATCTGAACTGTGCCACATTTTCAAAACATCTGTTTCCTATCTTCATGTCATGATTTTGCCCTGCATTTTGGTGACGAGACAGCAAAACATATACTTAGTTTTCTGTGTTTACTTCTAGACAAACCTCCTTACTTGCACCAATTAGAGTTTGTGTTTCCTTTTTAACCACACTAAATAACAAGCAATCCGATTGTATCTGAGGCAAATCATGAAAGTCGCATATAACATGACTCAATCCAGGACCCGCAGAATGGGCTCAATCACTAGCTGAGGTCAGTGTGGGAACGCGCCTCTGTGGGTTGGAGGGCCCACTAAGTTGGGGAGGTCTTGATGCCTTCTGTCTGTAGCCATATGTATATGAGAACCCACAGCCTCTTTGCATACACCCTTTTTTTATATTCTTTATGTGTTTTCCCAGCATCGGCCAACATCCCCCCATGCACCTGGCGGGGTCTGAGGGCAGGAGAAGGGATGGCTACGTGGTCTATCGCTGTTTTTGTATACAGTGAAATAGTTAAAAATGAAAGAAAGAAAGAAAGAAAGAAAGAAAAAAGAGTATTGGGATGTTGTCTCGGCCTGTTCTCCTTTGCATATAGCGTGCATACATCAACCTATCAAGCTCCCTTTTTTAGCATCTTCCAATCCCGCACCCATTGCATATTATGTTCCCGTTTTTTATCCCTATGAAAATGAAGGCTGGTACTTTCTGTAACCCTTCACAGAAAACTGTACCATCACTCTTCATCCGTCTGCCGCGTAAGAAATGCCAAGTACATGCAACTTTTTTTGTACTCCCACTTTTTTGCATAGCACATAAATTATAGCTTGTTGGTCTCGTGTATTGTCAGTGTAATAACAGAGCAAGTAACGTCACTTGTGGCATTGCGTCGAGTCACCAATGGCATCGCATGGGAAGGTCCTCTTTCGACTACGTGACCCACCTCAAACACGTTAAAATTCTGCATTTATCCATCGCATAGAATTGTGGGCGTGATATGAAAGAACTGAAAATTCTGGAATGTGACGCCGTGTCGGGTAGCAGTCCTCTAAAATATCACTAAACATCTACCAGACTGCACGGCGTCACATACAAGAAAACAGTTCTAAAGCTTTTGTCTGACATTACCTTCCTGTACTGTGTAAAGAACTTCTGGATATCCCTGAAGATCAACACGATTAATAATAATACTGCCATGCTTGTAACATAGGCCGTGCCTGGCAAGCGGAATTGTGTAACATTAATCAGTTCATAAACTGTAACGATAAACATAAACTTATCCGTGTACTTAAGTCATGACGTGTGGCGGGAGTACAGGTACACCTCCACTATTCTTGACATTGGCACTAGGTGGCGAGTGGTCAGCTTCACGTCATGGCCACTCTAAAACCGAACAAAGTACCCGCGGTACCCATTGGAAAGGAGGCTGGATTTGGACGTTGTAGAGAAGAGAAAAATGTGTTACACCTGAAGGGAATCGAACTTCTGCCTTCCAGCCCGTAGCTATACCGACTCCTTCAATATATGAAAAAGTTAAGTGAAATCATGTTCGTCATGAAAAAACATCAGCTAATTTATTATTAGAAGAAGAATATGTAATTCGGAACCCAGTATATAGAAAACGGTTTTCGTGGACCAATCGAGCTTTCTGTGAAGAAAGTTTCGGGTTCGAGATCTCACGTCACCTCTAACAAAAGCCGAACCGCCAAGATGGGTCGGTTCCCACATGAAGATGTAGCTGCCTTCTGCAGGCGAACATCATATCACCAGAAGCGCAATGGCAAGGCGGGCGGAGCTACAAGCTACTACATCAGGTTGCAGAGAGCTTCGCTTCAGCAAGCTCTGCCAGTAACACACAAACAAACAGACCCTGAAAGAGATGCTTTGAATGGTCGCACGAAGTACAGAACTAAATGTCATCTGATGTTCTCGTCAGGAATGCGGCAGATGTTTCGTAGCAATGTGCTGCCTCCATCTTCATGGCAGTATAGTATGTTCTATCATCCTCATCAGGGAATAAGAATAACACTCATCTATCCTAAAAACTGAGGAAGCACGTTCCTCCGAAACGTCGGTAAATATCTACAAGTGTACATAATACTCGGGTAATGCTTGCTACCATTCAGTCCAGAACATTTTGTCTTCTCGTCTTCTGTATAAAAACATAAAAATTAGAATATACAAAACTATAATTTTGCCTGTGGTTCTGCATGGGTGTGAAACTTGGTCTCTGACATTAAGGGAGGAACATAGACTGAGGGTGCTTAAGAACAGGGTGCTGAGGAGAATATTTGGACCGAAGAGAGATGAAGTGACAGGAGGTTGGAGAAAACTGCATAATGAGGAGCTTCATAACTTGTACTCTACTCCAAGTATAATTAGAATGATCAAGTCAAGGATGATGAGATGGGCAGGGCAAGTAGAATGAATGGGGCAGAAGAGGAATGCATATAGGATATTGGTGGGAAAGTCGGAAGGAAGGAGACCACTGGGAAGACAAATGCGTAGGTGGCTGGACAATATTAAAATGGATCTTAGAGAGATATGATGGATAGTATGGATTGGAGTGATCTGGCTCAGGATAGGGACCAGTGGAGGGCTCTTGTGAACACGGCAATGAATCTTCGGGCTCCATAAAATGCTGGGAAATTCTCGAGTAGCTGCAGAATTGGCTGCTCCTCCAGAAGGCTCAGCTCCATGAGTAAGTAAGTAAGTACATAATGTCACATTTCAGAAAATGGTTCCCCCCCACAAGTAATGCCATTATATTTCAAATAAATGCAAATCAATCAGATATCGAAACCGGGTTCATGAAATAGAAGGTGACTTCTCTTCGGCTGTGGATGCACCGTGGGAGTGTTCGAGGGTATTCGAATACAGACGCACTTAACTAAGAGGCAGATGTAGCTCCCAACGGTTTCGCAAAATGGCGCACTTGAAAGCAAGTGTATATTTCGGAACTTACACATCAACTTGCATACAAGATTATGTGAACCAGTTTCAAAGGCATTAAAGCTCGGGCTGTCTATAGAGCTTCATATGCAGATATACAAGTATAAGTTGGGGAAGCATGAGACATGCAAATACCTGACGATACATTTACGTAAATGGCTTTCCGCTTTGTGCACGAAAGGTGAGATTTTTTTCCTGGCCGTTGGATCTACCTCCAATGCATACATTTATTTAATATTGTGGGACAAACCGCTACATATGCGCGCGCACCTGACCAATTACTGATCTCGAATAATATATATTTCTGTCTCGCATCTCGCCTGCCCCTTCCATTCTGTTTATCTTTTACCTTCCCACGGCCGTGTTGATGCTTTGCATACCGAATATAGGGCCATGTTGAGAATAATAAAAAACGTAAAGCAAATCAGATTTAAAAAGAGGGTCTGTCTTTCGTGGGATNGGGATGGGGGGGGGGGGGGGGGGTGAGTGGAAGTTAAGGAACAGCTTCTAAACCCTTTTCACCACTACATTAGTCTTCTTCCGTTAGCTGTTTTGCATATGCTTCCAGATTATTTAAGACCCGTATGCAGAGCAGATCTCCCTCCATTTCCCCCCCACACCCCTTTCCCTTTATCCACACACACATCGGATTGAGGGTAAGGAAAGCTGGGAGTGATGATGCCTGAATTCCTTTTTCCTACCCTTACCCCTTTTGGTTTTGTGTTCTTAGGACCGAGTTATATGCATACTCAGAGGGGGTCCTATACTCACCCCTTCTTTATTTCGTTTTTTTTTTTCCTTTATCGTTTGTTCATTCCAAGAAATTCTCCGCTTCGCTTCTTAACCCCACCGCCCGTCTGCTCTTGCGTCGGCTTCGGCCTTGTGGGTCTCAATTCTCTCAGAAGACTGGGCATCCCAGCAACAAAACGGGTTTAGTACTATTCGCGGTTTTCCGCAGCTACTAGAACCATGAGGATTGAAAATTACGACCCTATCTTATCCATGGCGATACGGGGTAAAGGCCAGACGCTTTGGGGAGACTGTGGACCAACATATGGACCAATTTCACACCACCACAGACAGTTTGCAGAACACTGTCTCGTTACCCTCTGCATAATAAGGAGATTCACAACTTGTACCCTTCGCCAAGTATAATTAGAATGATCAAGCCAAGGAGGGTGAGATGGGAAGGGCATGCGGCACGAATTGAGAAGAAGAGGAATGCATACAGGATGCTGCCGGGAAATCCAGACGGAAAAAGACCACCAGGAAGACCAAGACGTAAGTGGATGAATGCTATTAAAATAGATCTGAGAGAGGATGGAGTGTTATGGACTGGAAAGATCTGGTTCACCAGAGGGATTCGTGGAGGTCTCTTGTGAGCACGGCAATGAACCTTCGGGTTCTATAAAATGCTGGAAAATTCTTGACTAGCTGCACAACTGGCGTCTTCTCAAGAAGCTCCATTAAGTTAATTAGTTAGTTGGTCTTGTTACATTATATCAACGCGACTTACCGCCCATAAAGACGTGCACTCCCGACGGTCCTGGCTTCGAACACACCAGCAAGCCTTCTCACTTCTAGGTACTAAATAACAGACGCCTGAAATGTGATTTCGGTTTTGGGGTAAAGTTTTGAGCATTGGTGAGCTTCCCGTTCCTGTGTTGGCCCATTTGCGCAGGTCGACATCCGAACCACTGCCCAGTACGAGAATGATACTCCTACCAATGTCATTAACTCTCAAGATGGGAACTGAAAGAGTTGCCGAAACACTGGATAACCCTCAACGTTCTATGCGATGCATTTCAGAAAGCCGAAATTATACTACACCCTGCAGCAGAAACAAAATTAAGGACTTGATTACGGTCTACCGGGTGTGAAACCCAGACGTCAGGCTCAAGGCCACCCACGTTTCTGTGGAAGCTTCATCATCAGTATCAGGATCGTAACTTACACTGCTTTTGTGACGAAAATACGAGTAACACAGGCAATAAGGTCAAGGTAAGGTAAAGCTATCCCTGTAACAGACCGTGGAGGCCCAAAGGGTTGTGAGACGTCGAGGTTCCCACATTATCTAGACAATCTGCTCACAGATGGAGGTGAGGTTCTCAGCCTTACGCGTCGGCCGCCCTTTACTACCCAGGAATATTCCTGGTAGTCATTTCTGTTAGAGGCTGAGGCGACCCCAGAAGCAGACTGCGGCTGGAAGGATTAGGTTACTTGAAAAATCCAATGACCTCATCGGGGATCGAACCCGCGACTTTCCGGCTTGTAGCATAGCGCCTCAACCTACTACGCTACCGCGGAGATGCAGTTTCTGAAGGCCTGTATGAGGTGTGTTAGTGATTTGTGTTCGTAAAGACAGATGTCCGACTGCAGACGGAGGAACATATCTTCTAGGACTGTAAACGGTACGAGGAGCAACGGGCAACAGTGATGGGCATTCTGTCTGAGAACAGCAACAAAGGATACCCAAAGTCAGTTACAGAGCTCTTAAGGCTAGAGGGAAAAAAGATTTGAGCAAGGCGTCTGTTAGTTCATAAACAAAATTCCTAAATTTGTTTTAAAAAAGAAAAAGAAATATACGTACAGAATATCAATAATATTGTGACATGTTGACCCCTACCTCCCCAGCGGTACGTGGCGGTAACGTAACGCTCGCGTTCTTACGGTAATAGGCGAGTTCCCGCCCCG
>NW_019729900.1:332571-468048 GCF_002891405.2 Cryptotermes secundus | reverse complement strand
ACAGTCAGCGAGTCCTGGAGCTACCGCCGAGTTAGCCAGCAACTAGTCAGTTGTATTGTGGCATTTTTCAGTGTACTAATTGTGATACTGCAGATAGCAGTAATCGTCAGATTGTAATTTGGGTGATTGTGAGAGCGGATGTGAAATAAAATTCGCTACATCGAATACATCGTGAATTTATTTGTCGCGATATACGCCCGATACGCGACAATATACTCTTAGAGATAAGAAATACTATATTCAAAATTCGCGGGGTGACCGCTATGATAGAACAAGATGCTTATAAGAATGTGCTACAGCGAGCCGGATGGGCGTTGTCTACGCCATTTTTGTATATACAAGATCCCCCCCCCCCCAAATAAAACAGAGTGCTTATTACAAGTGCTCGTACAACGGCGATTATTTCCCTAAAGAGCAGCAACTGGTTGGTCCATAATGGAGACGCAATGTGTTTCCTATGAGGTACGGAATGAATTTATAAATGTTAATTAAATGACTAACACGCTTCAAAGATATAGGAGTTACGGTCATTGAAAAGACAACAAATTTACTCAGTTTTACTTTTCGATCTTTATTCCTTCTAAATGGCAGCTATATATAGGAATAGGCCGCGCTATAGCTCAAGCGGTTAGTCGCTGGCTTCCCACCGCGGCGGTCCGGGTTCCATCCCGGGTCTGGTCAAGTGGGATTTGTGGTGGACAAAGTGGCGCTGGGGCAGGTTTTCACTGAGTACTTCGGTTTCCCCTGCCAATCTTCATTCCACCAATTGCTCCACAATCACCCTCACCTATCATCTGGGGCTGGTACAATGGGCCAGAAGTCTATAGTCACTCTAAAACCGTGTTAACATCAAACACGTTTCTTTATACAACGCGAAGACCAGATTTGGTATGAAGGGACAGAGCAGGTTAGAGTGGCGGTGCACTCAGCACTTGAATTCAGGCGGGGATCCATCAGGTTCTTACGCAGAACAGCAACTGTTTATTGATGCGTTTCTTGGTATTCCTCAGTCCCTTCGATCTGGCTTCTTTCAAATTCGTCATCCTTATAGTCGACGCTATTACGGTACCAGTAATGACAGAGTCGATTAGAAAATTAAAGGGGGAAAATAAAAAATGAAGACTTATGAACAAGCCTCAACAAAAGCCTGCCTCACGTATAACGGCCACAGGCGGACACCGACAGACTTTCGGAGACAACGGAGACGTTCAACAAACTTACACGTTAAGCCTCGGCCGTCTTGCTGTAACTCTGACGCCTGATTCAACGCCCGTAACATTCAGCGCTAGAGCAAGGCGCGTTATAAAGAAATGTGTAAAGGTAACGTCGTCCTTGTGCTCAATTAATATTTGGAGGCTATTTAACGACGCTCTGGGTAGCTAGATGGTAGGACGTAGAAGGGTCACAAGATTGATGAACTAGAAAAGATGTGGAATGAAGTAATCGTGACCTAATTAGAGGCACTATCCCAGAATTTTACAGGTGGAGCTAAGGAAAACCAATAGTATTCCTGGCAGAGATTCGAACTCAATACCTGTCCAATAGGAGCCTAAAACTTTATCGCTGTGTAAAAACCCTTACCGAAGAAGAACTATACCACGAAGACGTATGGAGAAACGGAGGCCCAGCTCCACGCATTCTTAACCTCGGCACTAAATTGAGATGATCAGCATCATGCTCCGATCGTTTTGACTAGGGGGCAAAGAGACCGCCATAGCCACTGGTGGATCCCAGGGCCGGTCTGGACGCGAAACAAGACACCAAAGGGACAGCTCTGCTTGCCACATGCTTCCACGTTGGTTTCTTGATTGGCCTATTCTTCGACTCTGAAAAAAATGACATGTTCCTCCGAAACGTCGGTTGAATTTCAAAGGCTTTATATCGCAGAAGATATAACTTTTAAGATGGATAATGAACTTAGAGCTCCAATCAAGACAGAAATATTCGCATTGGGGCACTGAATTACGAGAAAATAAAGTCATTAACATCACTAACGCTGCCAGTTGTGAAAACTTAAAATGAAGGAAGGGAAATTTTCACGAAATTCCCCCGAGGAATTCATGGAAAAGTGGGTGCGAGTTCGACGCCCGTCACCCTGAGTAGGCTTGCTGAGAGAAATGTTACACAGTGCACAAGTGAGGTAAACAGAGGTTCTTACTTACTTACTTACGCATGGAGCTGAGCCCTTATTGAGGAGCCGCCAATTCTGCAGCTGCTCAAGAATTGTTCACAAGAGCCCTCCACTGGTCTCTATCCTGAGCCAGATTTATCCCATCCATACCATCCCATCCTGTTTCTCTAAGATCCATTCTAATATTGAAACAGAGGTTCTATTTGAGGGAATTTACTGGTTAAAAACTTCCTTGACACTTAGTGCTGGTGCGAAGAGGCGGGTTCCTACCTTCGGATCCTGTTCATCCTCAGGGCGTTTGAAATTGTACAGTTCCTGGAGACGAGAGTACAGGTCGGCGTTCTCGTATAAACCTCGGAACGGATTCCTGGTACTGAAGAAATCAAGGTCGACATCCAGGATGAAGGGGTCGCCCTCACGCGCTATGTATTGGCGGAACATCTTGCCCACTTCCTGGAAATCGTCCTTCTGTAATAAAAACAAAGGAGGGACACCCATGACAAGTTGTACAGACGACAACAAAAACATTTAACTCATTACACACCTTGCAACGTAAAAGGCAAACTTCTTCCTGTGCTTAATTAACATATAGGGGGAGTGCAAGTATAGGCCCACATTCTCGACCTCGGCACCAGATGTAGGTGCTCAGCTTCACGCCTCGGCAGCTTTACCCCCGGTACCAATTGGATAGGAGGATGGGTGGGCCTCAGACCCGGTCTGGACTCTATGGAGAAGATATAAATTTGTACTCTGCCGGGAATCGAACCCCGGTCCGTCGCTATACTGACTGAGATATCCCGGCATTTACACATAAACTTATCGTTGTTCATGTATCTAATTATTAAGATATGAGTGAGTGGAGTTGTGTCACGTCTTCCTAACCTCAGAACTGGGTGATGGTCAGTTTCATGCTTTCAGAAGAAGATACACGTATATATATACATATACTCTTCTGCTTAGAATGACTGATACTATTGGCCTTTCCTCCTGGGACATTCTGTATATATAATTATTTTTAATTCTTTTACTGGGGGGTGGAGTCCAACTGGGTCCACTCGGCACGGCGGCCACTGATTGGCCTATTGTAGCCTGCCCCGGGTGATTATGATGATGGAGAATTTAGTGGAATGAAGATTGGCAGGAGAAACCGAAGTACTCGGAGAAAACCCGCCCCAGCGCCACTTTGTCCACCACAAATCCCACTTGACCAGACCCGGGATCGAACCCTGTATATACGTATAACTAAACGGTTTAAAGTATCCGCGTCGCAATTTTCATATAAAAGGATGAAACAAACAAATGCTATGTTAATATTTGTACGTACATCCGAGCCGTGGTAGTTCTAGGTCAGCATGTTGCTGTCTCGTGCTTGTTTCTTAAAAGAACTCCGTGGCTCTAGCCCGCAAATGAACTATACCGACCGAGCGACCGCAGTTTGTCGGCGAAGTTAGTGCCAACTTTAGCGGATAGAGGGTGTCGCGTGGTCAGCGCAACGGATTCTAGACCGGAGCCATTGCATTTTCAATCAAGTAGCTCCTCAAATTTGTATCCCCACGGGGCTGAGTGGACCCCGTTCCAGACCACTACTTCACAGAAAATCTTGTAGTGCCGGGAATCGAACTCGGGACCTCTGAATCTATAGCTAGGAACTCTGACCACTAGACCACAGAGGCCATCGCCTACTTGTTTCTTAGGTGTCGGAAAGGTGGAGTTCTGCCATATCTCATCCTCCTTGACTTGATAACTTTAATTATAATTTCTCATAATCATTTTTTCGCCTAGGGCGTTTCTGCAAAGAATCCGTCCAGGTCCGAGCCTTCTTGTGATCTTCCGTAACAAGCTTCTTTTTACGGTGAGGAGTTGTTAGCCCACGCCTAACCCAAAACCTGGAGGCCCGCCCCTTGTCGGCTTTCCGCGATTGCTTATTCAATATACTCGCAGCTACCCTCTATATCTTTGAGGCCGTCTCCTCCATCCGCAACCTGAGGACGCGCCATGCCGCGGTGACAAGGGCCCACCGAACATGCACGCACTTCATGCAATATTAGATTTAACGTTTTATCAGAAATTATGACACGCATTTTTAGTACGGCATATTTGCTCAATGCAGGAACCGTGGAGCTAGAGAAACAGCCATTGCTAGGTATCGGTTGCGTAACACGCAATAATGGATTAACTGTTGGAAGCGGTGTTTTCTGTGCGGCCCGTGCTGGAGCTATATAACGATGACCATCTTCCAAAGCCTCTACTGTCCGAGGATTTTTATATAGTACACAAGGAGAATTTCCAATAACACGCTATATGTCCGATAAGTACACTTGTCGAAAGGCCAAGCTTATTCATAAGAGATAACCTCACCTTTTCGTCAGAGAGGATGCTACATAAGGACTATGACAGTAAGTGTTTAGTTGCAAAAAATATTATGTATGTGAGTCTCAAGGGACCTGGCGCCTAGATATACTGATTGGCGGTAAACCGACCGCCATAGAGTAATTTTGACCTTCACTCTCACCAAGGGACAGTCTCGAGACGGCAGGTAGAATAGTGAGAGGTTTGTGTGAGATGGCTGTCAGCCTGCGAGGACGTGATCCCGGGAGTAGAGGAACGTCCACTGTTGAAGCCGTTACCAAGCAACACAGTGAAGACTGTAACTGAGCACACTAGTGTTTATGTGACAGTAATGTGAAGAGTGGTGTTACGAGTTGCGTGTTCAGGTGTCGAATAAATCCCATTACCAATCCAAACCCCGTCTATACTCTCTTGTCACGTGATAATGTCTATATACACACTCGTACAGTCTATATATATGGAGTGTACAGTTTCATTGTTGAGGCACGCGGTAGTGTAGTTGATTGAGGTACTATGCTACAATCCCGATGAGGTCAATGGATTCTTCAACTGACCTAATCCTTCCAGCCGCACTAGGCCCTGAGGTCGAGTCAGCCTCTAACAGAAATGAGTACCAGGAATCTTCCTGGGGGGTAAAGGGCGACCGGCGTGTCAGGCTGACAACCTCACCGCCATCTGTGAGCGGAGTGTCTAGAAAATGTGGATGCCTCGACGTCTCACAACCCTACGGGCTTCCACTGCCTGTTAGAGGGATAGCTTTACTTTTTACCGACAGCTTGAGGAAATAAACCACAAAAAAAATTATGGAAAACTTCCTCCTGTCTAGCGACCACTACGAGTCTGTGTGGAGTTATACTTCAAACTTCGGGAATGACGTAAGGCAAAGATTATCACGGGTTCCTGTTCCTTTTGCAGCAGCGATCATCAGGTCACGTCATATTCCGTTTATAACGGGGACGTTATCAGCCTTAACGGATGTGACGAAACCTGACTACGGAAACAAAGGAAGGCGACAGACTTCGGATACAACCCACTTCTAAAGAGTTCTGAATTGTCTGTTTGTAGCACAAAAAAAAACATCACATTCATTTCATTTTTTTTTTCTTTTCACAAACTTCTGTCCCGTTTCATAACCTATTCATATATATTAATGGCATGATAGGACTTAAGTGTTCCTAATAAATCCTCGGGACGTCATCCAAGCACACGGGCAGCTGTTGCTGATGAAACGTCGAGGGGGGGGGGGACTTTTTTGTTTCTTCTGCAGCATAATATCATGTATAAAAACAACACAAAGCTCCAATAGGACAGTTGTGTATTTTTTGTCCATCTCACGTCCATGTGTGGCAATTGTTTTGTACGCGTACTGTCACTGTACACGTCGGTTTCCTGAGGAGAGACCTTGGGACTCCATGCAATGTGGGCCCACGGCATAGCGCAGAAATTCAGGGATGGACATTCTTGCCCTTTCGACACATACACATTATTCACAGAGATATTGGGTCTTCGGACTTTATCCATCGTCCTGGTTTTTAAGATAACTAAGAAAAACACGACGTTTCGGAAACTGGATGTGTTCCGTCCTCAGGTGAGGGAACACATCGGTTGTCCAGTGACTAAGGGACCCAACAGAATAGGTGTTTTCCCTCACCTGACGAGGGAAACAGATCCAGTTTCCGAAACGTCGTGTTTTTCTTAGTTATCTTAAAACCAGGACGATGGAGAAAGTCCGAAAACCCAATATCTCAGTGTGTTATACACCATCGTCAGAATCCTATAGTAACTACTTATACACATTATTGTTTCAACAAATTAAACAATATAAGATAAAACAATACAATAATTTTGCTTGTGGTTCTATATGGGTATGAAACTTGGTCTCTGACATTAAGGGAGGGTGACTGAGGGTGTTTGAGAACAGGGTGTTGAGAATATTTTGACCGAAAAGAGATGAATTGACAGGAATTGGAGAAAACTGCATAATGAAGAGCTTCATAACTTGTACTCTTCTTCAAGTATAATTAGAATGATCAACTCAAAGAAGATGAGGTGGGCAAGGCATGTAGCACGAATGGGGAAGAAGAGGAATGCCTATAGGATATTGGTGGGAAAGCCAGAAGGCAATAGATTACTAGTAAGACCAAGGCGTAGGTGGGTGGACAATATTAAAATGGATCTTAGAGAGACAGTATGGGGTAGTATGGATTGGACCGATCTTGCTCAGGATAGGATCAAGTGCAGGGCTCTTGTGAACATGGTAATGAACCTTCGGATTCCATAAAATGCTGGGAAACTCCTGAATAGCTGCAGAATTGGCAGCTCCTCAAGAAGGGCTCAGGTCCATGAGTATGTAAAAAAGTAAATAAGATAAAGGTAAAACAGACCTTGTACTTAATTGATTAAGAATCACGCCGCGAAGCCTTATGTGGGGGTGGAGGTATAGCTCCAACATCCTTGACCTTGACACTAGATGGAAGTGAGTGGTCAGAGGAGAGCAATCAGGTAGCTGATAACTTAAGCAGACAGACAGTTATGGTCCTATTATCAAGCTTATCCGTCATTATCTCTGTAATTTATGCAGTCATTTTCACAGATAGTTTTTAATATTTAGTCATATAGTCATGGATGTGACTAGTTTGTTATATTAGTTACGTTTATGTGGTTAATTTATCTAGTATATTATGAAAAAAAAACTTTTATTTTTCTAATTAATCAGTCAGCTATGACAACTCGTGTGTTGCTACTTGCACCAATTATTTTCAACATATAAATGTAATTAAAGCTACAGACAAACACACATTATTTGTAATGAACCGGCCAACATGTTTATGTTTAGCCCCCAGAAACATGCTGTTCGCCGCAGGTTTCACAAAACCTGTCAACTTCCGCTAATCATAGGTTATAATGATAATGTATTTGGGGAAATATGGGCAAACAGACGTACAGACAAGCCGATGTACATTCAGTTCGGTAACAGGATTCTGACGTAGTAAAATATTACTTGGAAACGAACTGAGCTTTGATTATTTAGCGACACTGTTTCGTTGAGAAGATGACCATTAATGGTGACTGCACAAGGATTTGTGCCGATCCCAGTGGCCGCGCGGTCTATGGCACGAAGGGTCTTCGTTCGCTCTAACGCTGGGATCGTTGTTTCGAATCCCGTTGGATGTCTCTGTACGTTTATACTGTGTATGTGTTGTCCTGTGTGTAGGTAGCGGCCTTACAACGGGCTGATCCCCCGTCCAAGGAGGCCTACCATTTGTGTAAAAATGATTACAGAACTGAAGAAGAGGCCAGGGCCCAAATAGAGGCTGTAGAACCACTGATGAAAGGATAAATGAATTATACAAGTATTTGAGTGGAGGCAGACGTAGCCTGTTTCAAGGCACTAATTAGAAATCCGCGTCTAGAGGCTGAGATGAACTGCAGGGCACGAGATCTTCAGGAAGCGAGTGTCTGCTGGCACACCGCGTCATCCCATCGGACCAGTCTCATCGAACGGTCCATACGAAAATTTGGGGAAATATGTCAGCCAACTTTGGACAGTCCCAAAGATTTTCCTGACCGAACAATGGGTGAGTGGTAAAATGGAATCAGATGTAGGAAAACGCATTGGTGAAACTCACGGTGCTTGGTGCTTCAGAGCGATGCCAGTATTGACTGTGAAGGCTGGATTGCCTCGTGGGACGCCCACCTTCACTTGCAAATGAAGTCAGACCTTCACGTGTAAGAACAACCTACAACGTAATGTACACCTGTCATCCGTGTTAGGTCTCTGGGCGCAATTATAAAACCACGAATCCCTCGCTCAGTTTATCAAAATTCAAAGGAGAAAAAGAAACGCAAACATAAGAAGAAATGTGAGGAGGAAATTATTTCAGAAAATTACTTTAGAATTTCTAACAAACTTCCATTCATTCGGTTAGTATGAATTTCCTGGTTTCTATATATTGTGACATGACGCCTGAAAGCCAGAGAAGACGTTCATTTCTAGGCAACACATGGATCGATGTATTTTTGAGCTATAATTATGGAAACGATGTTTTCTGTTGGGTCCGCCCCGAGGCTATACAATGAGAATCCCAGGCCAGCTGAAATATTAAGAAACTGCAGTGCCTGCAGAACAGAGTTCTCCGCACTATTGGCAACCTTGACAGGCGCACACCGGTCCGCGATTTGCACCTGACGTTCCAAATTCCGTACGTGTATCATTACGTAATTAAATTATGCAGGAAGCAGGCAAATTTCATCCTAAATCATGAAAATCCAAATGTACGTGCAATTGGACAAGGAGAAGTCAGACATAGGAAATATTCGAGGCTTAAACTTGGCGACGGTCAAGCCTACGACCGTTCAAGCGTCTAACTGCAGTTTCGGAGTGTTAAATAAATTGATGCATATCCTGTTGCACATTCCTGCACTGACAGATGTCGCTTTACATATTAGAATTTAATTTCATTTTATACTTGTGAAGTGTAAAAGAAAAATGTAAATATCACTGTTTCTTTGTGAACGGTACAGAACGCCGCCGTACATCCGAAACCACGGGAAATAAACGTCTTATAGCCGTACAGCTAAACCCCAGTGGTTTGGCCACCGAGATCTCCTGACTTTACACCTCCTGAATTATACGTTTGGAGGCAATATGAAAGCTAAGATGAAGCTGTGAAAGTACACACCACAGATAACTTACACATCTCTCTTTGACTGAGCGTGTAATGACGGATATATCGTGCAGACTTTGTAACTCCAATGTAGGAGCATGCTTTAAGGAGCATGTGCTGTGTTGTCAGCTAACGTACACCAAATCCCGAAGCGAGGAGACGCGACATTCAATTTGAATTCGGTATCAAAGTTGGCACGCGGTTTAACACGAACCCTGATGATCACGTCTACGTTTTCTACGCCTTGTATTTCAATGGTGTACAATGGGCTCCCTCCCCGTCTTTGTTTCAAGTCAGTACCATCTGTGGCCCGCTCCGCATCGGATTGACGCTGCTGTTAATATGCAAGCCGTCAGCGAGATGCAGGGATGCCAACTTCCGCTGTGGAGCAAAAAAAAAAAAACACTATACAGCATATGATATAAACAGTCATGTCCAAAAATAGATGCCAACGTTTTGGTTCTTTTGCTCTCCCGAACGTATCAAAGGTGTGTGACCTCGGATTGCTGCAAGTGTGGGGGAAATAAGTTCAGAATTGTGATGAAGCCAGCGATAGCCAGTTGCCAAGCCACGCTGCAGTATGGACACTACATCACTGGCTCTTCTTACCAGTGAAAGGTAAATCTGTCCCTGTGCTTAACTAATTGAGCATTACGCCATGAAGGTGTATCGGGGAGTGACCTCGGCACTAGTTGGAGGTGAATGGTCAGCTGGACGCCCCTGCTGCTTTACTCCCCGGAAAGGAGGCCCCCGTATCCATTCGATAGGAGGTTCGGTGGACCGCATAGCCGGTCTGGACGACGTGGAGAAGAGAAAATTCTTGATTCTATTGGGACACGAACTCCGACCCCTCGATCGTCCAGCCAGTAGCGAGTCACTATACCGACTACGCTTGTTACGAGATTTAAATGTAACTAAACCCCCCCCCCCGTCCCGAGACGCTTCTAGTCGCTCAGACGGTCATGACGGAGGCAGAAGATTCATTGCCTTGGTTACCAGAGCCCTATTCTGAGCCAGATGACTCGACATCACACCTCAGTATCCCACAATCTTAAGACGCATTTTAATAGTATCCTCTCACATTTTCAAGTGGTCTCTTCCCTTCAGAGTAGTAACAAGATGAAGTTGCAGCCGTGTTTAATTAATAGAACACCACGCCACGAAGACGTATGGGAAATGGAGATATAGCTCCACCATTCTTAACCTCGGCACTAGGTGGAGGTGAGTGGTCAGCTTCACACCCCGGCCGCTTCATCCCCGGTACCCACTAGAGAGGAGGTTGGCTGGGCTCCAGGCCGGTTTGGACGCTATGATGAAAACAAATTCTTGTCCCTGTCGGGAATCGAACCCCGGCCTTCCAGCCCGTAGGCCGTCGCTACACCGCCTGAGCTATGCACGCTGTTCACTTCAAGATTTCAAACTAAAATGTTATAAGAATTTATCATGTCCGCATGCGTGCTAAATAATAAGGATCCTTATTTGAAGAAATATATAAGAATTAATTGCAATTCAATAGCTGAGGCTTGAGCATTGTACGCCTGATGATGGTCCAGTATGAGGGTCGAAACATGTTGCGTTTGTAAAAACAATCTATATAAATAAAAATGTTGATACAGCAGAGTCTTCTTTGTTTTTAAATACAATAAAATATTTTTGTGTAGACCTTACATACTTTTGTATATCTTATTTATAGCACAAAACAGGATGCACACTATTAAGACCGTTTCACCCTTTGCATTGCCATTGATTCCATTTCCATAAGAACGTCGGGTGAAGAGCATAAATTGTGAGACTCCTCATTTTGTAACTTTCGACCCTTAAGGTTCATCGCACTAACTATAGGTCACACAGAACTGAAGATTTTATTATGATGTATGATTTGCATTTGAAGCAATTCTCGATCTAATGAACATGTAACAAAATACATGCAGCATATGCGACTGCGCAGTGGGCCGGCTGTCCAACCCTGAACGTCTGATATGCCCTGTGTGTGTCAGTGGTCTGAGGTCCTCACAGCTCGTGAGTGTGCAGACGTGACGCCGTCTAGTCTGGATGAAGTTTACCCGAGCAAGCACATAGCAAGCAGTAAGTATATTGCTGCTTGCTTTGCTTCTTTGTTTGCTGGGTGATTTTTTCTATCCTGAAGAAGGAGGCAGTAAGTTCCTTCGAAACATCAGTACAGCTCTTCCAGATCACACAGCATCACAACCTACGCCCAACGCTCATAAGAGCCATTTATATACGTCTTTCTGTTCCCGTGTGGATGTTGATTTCCTCTTCTGTACGTCTTCACTGCATCTCTGTCCCTCCACAGTTCGTTGCTCAACTACGTACTTTATTCGTTTGCCCCTTCATCATCTTCTTCCTCCCACAGTTTGACCTCAGATCATCAAGTGTAACGTCATCAAGAAAATGAGCTACGTACATGAACATGAGGACAGAGGGTCAATTGTTAGCAGGAAGGCCGGAGTGTCTTGCCGTTAGCATGACGAGAGGGGGCAGTTAACGGACAACATTCAACTGTATTCTGCCTGAGCGTGAAGCTGACCACTCACCTCCGTCTAGTGCTGAGGTCAAGAAAATGTGGAGCCACACCTCCACTCTCCTATGCGCCTTCACGGCGTGGTTCTTAATTAGTTAGCCACAGAAACAAATTAACCTTTCATCATCAGTAAGGGAAACGAGGGGTAAAGTGTAACAGAGAGAACACTGCAATGTTCACTGACCGATGTATATTTAATGCATTCGACGTTTCGGAAGCCGGACGGGTAGTGGTACTCATGTCGTCTACCTCGAATTCCGGTCCTAATTTGAAAAGACGTTAAGAACACAAAAATCTTTCGTATGAAACAATATCTCATATAAATTATATAGTTAAGAACTTAAACCCTGAAAATGGAGGCAGCATGTTTCGCTAAAAACGCCAGTATTCATACAAGTCTGCATGAATATTTGTAGCCGTCTTCGACGACTTATCCGAAACAGTGTATTGGAGGAACAGTGACGGGCCATAGGTTGTTGTTCAAGCCGCACGCCACTGATCCAGAGCCAGTCTAATCAAGAAACAACATTTTCGTTCTATATAGAGCACTGGGTGCTCGGATCTGTGAACATGACCCGTGTATGAGCGTACATATATATTAACAAAACACAAACTCCGTGGCCTGTAGTCCGCAAGCGACCTATACCTACCGAGCGACCGCCGCTTGTCGGCGAAGTTAGTTCAAACTTTTGTAGATAGAGGATGCCACGTCAGCGCAACGGATCCCCACGGACGTCAATCTCGGTTTTCTAGGCCGGAGCCGCTATTTCCTTGAAATAGCTCCTCAATTGTCCTCACGAGGCTGAGTGAACCCCGTTTCAGACCCACTAGTTCTCAGAAAATTTGGTAGCGCCGAGAATCGAACACGGGACCTCTGGATCTGTAGCCAGGAACTCTGACCACAAGACCACAGAGACGGTCTGACATATATATTGTAAAGGCAATTTCAGAATCGACAGCAGAGGTACCGAAGGTAAGGAAAGTAACAAAAAGATAATATTAAAAGGGTTGTAGGCTCCTATACGTATATGTTAACAAACAAAAGTCCGTCTACATGCATTCTATTGTAAACTTGTTTATAAAAGAAAGAGAACAATAATAAATAAATACGCAAGTGCACTCGCAAACAAAATGAAAAATGCATTGCCGCAGGTAATAATCCATTTCTCTCAAACGAATGTAACTGCCCCACGCTGATTGCCTCTGCTTGAAGAAGAGCGCAGTTCTAAACAAGTTCCATCGACTCAACAGACACACAGTGGTAACGTATAATTTCTTCAAATAACTTATCATTAATCTTGTTAAAATTGCAATTACCAAGCACAATCATACGCGTAAAAACATTCATTCGCAACCTGAGGCATTTATATTCCTTATAAGAAACTCTCATACCTCAGGGAACGAACACTGGACTGTTTATTTAGATCTAGAAACCGCGATGGCTCAGTCGGTATAGCGACGGGCCACGGGCTGGACGGCCGGGGTTCGACTCTAGGCAGGGGCAAGATTTCTCTCTTCTCCACGTCGTCCAAAGCTGTTCTGGGGCCCACCCAGACTCCTATCCAATGGGTATCGCGGATTCATTTACCGGCGATAAAGCGGCCGGGGCGTGAATCTCACAACTCATCTCCATCTAGTGCTGAGTTCAAGAATAGTGGAGCTATACCTTCACTCCCCGACTCATCTTCATGACCTGGTAACAACTGCCCCTGTGCTTAGCTAATTAATCAGTATGCCATGTAGACGTATGGAGAAGTGGATGTATGGATCCACGTATTACTGACCTCGACACAAGTTAGAGGTGACTGGTCAGCTTCACGTCCAGGCCGCTTTATCCCCAGGGAAATAGCTCCCGGTACCAATTGGGTAGGAGGCTGGGTGGGCCACACAACCGGTCTGCAAGACGTGGAAAAGAGGAAAATATTGTCCCTACCGGGACTGGAACTCCGGCCCCTCAGCCGTCTAGCCCGTAGCCTGTCGCTATACCAACTTACTTACTTAATTACTTTTTTAAAAATCGCTTAGTGGGGTTGGAGTCCAGCTGGATCCACTCGGCACGGCGGCCACTGATTGGCCTATTGTACATGGCCCGGATGATTATGATGATGGAGAATTTGGTGGAATGAAGATTGGCAGGGGAAACCCACCCCAGCGCCACTTTGTCCACCACAAATCCCACTTGACCAGACCCGGGATCGAGCCCGGGCCGCCGCGGTGAGAAGCCAGCGCCTAACCGCTTGAGCTATATAGCGCGGCCTACTTATGGAGCTGGGCCCTTCTTGAGAAGAAGCCAAATCTGCAGCTACTCAAGAATTTCCCAGCATTTTATGGAACCCGAAGATTCATTACCGTGTTCATAAGAACCCTCCACTTGTCCCTCTTGTGAGCCAGATCAATCCAATCCAATCCATCCCCTAAGATCCATTTTAATATTGCCCACCCACCTACGCCTTGGTCCATTCAGCAATCCATACCCCGTCCAGTAGTCACACACATACATGTGACAATATCAGTCTCATTTCGCTTATTTAATTTGAAGGCTCTGGAGTGGATTGAAGCCAAGAGCACGAGCTTTATTATAAAAGCAAGGGCCATCAGAATGGAATTATTTAAAGTAAAGACCTCAAATAATGTTCGTAACTTCATAGGATTTGAGGTTTTCACACCGGTGGTTACGAAGAATTCCGTCTTCATGGATATAACACCGTGTACTCCGTTGAAACTGAACAGAAGTTTCGGAAGAACATACCTGCAATTTTAAGAGGCGATATATTCCTCCGAAATGTCGGTTGACCTGCAACGGACTATAAAGAGTGATATCACAGAAGACAGATCTGTTCAAAGACAGTAATTTCTCCCAAACATTGCGTTACGATGGGCATTCTAAGGGCAACAAAGACAGACATCGCTTTGGGCCAGTGTTGACGCATGGTCGGAGCGAGTGATGACGCGGACGCTGTGCTGCTGAGTTCTGTACCTTCATAATAGGCAATCAGAACAGAATGACCACATTAAAGCATTCCAGCTTCTCTTTATTTCGAGTTCTGCAATCACCGGAGGCCAGCCACGCCAACCTCGAGGCCTCTGATCTCGGCTGATCTCGGCTGCACAGGTTATATAACACCATAGGTTATTAAGAGCTCTATCTTCTTGGGTATAACGCTATGTGGGCCGCTGAAAGTCAATCGACGTTTGGAGGAAAATATAGCCATCATCTTCAGGTTCGAAGAATAAACCGAGCAAGAAATTAGCGTGAAAGCAGAACCCCGGAGAATAGTTGTCTTCAAGGATTATCTTGTTTCATTCTTCTCCATATGCTTTAAAGTTCTTTCTTTTGCGGAAGGAACCATTCGGCTGCTCACTGAAATATTCCAAAATAATACATTGTGATTCTAAATTATTGTCGGGAGGGCAGTACTTCAAGTTCCTTCCAGATGGCAGTTAAATCGATAAAATGGTGGCAGACACGGGGAAGCACTAACTTAAAGTGGAATATTTAAAGACTTTGGAAATCTGACAATTCCTTCATGCCCAGAGTTAAAAGTGACTGAAGGGCAGCAAAGGGCATGGGATCCAGCTGTCATCGAACCCAGAGACCTCTACAACCTCTTAGAGTTCCTTCTTGTTCACCAAACATTTTCCGTTTTTGTCGGATTGACTGTTCCCGTAGAATGTTATCTTCTAGAATGTTGCGAGGTGTAATTCGGTCGTTCACTTACATTTCGGAGGAAGGTTATGCTCCCATCTTCGGGGTCGAAACGCCAAGCAAGCAACCAGTAAGAAGAGAGCAGAGTTCTGAGGAAACCCCTACGTTGCTCCGGAACGTCCATGAACTTCTATCGGACTACACGGCGTCACATACCACAAAGGAGTACGTTTCCATTCTCCTCTCCTTCGTTCCTCATATTAGCCCGTTTGTCTTCTGAATTTTTCACTTCCGCACGGTTTAGCGAACATGTTGCTACCGGCAAATTGGAGACTACAGGAACAAGTCCTTCAGGACGACTGCAGGATTACCTTCATTGTAAACGTAATTTTAAACGTAATTTAAGATTGGAAAGAGGAAGATTGTTACATCGATCCCAAATTAACCGTAAGCCAAGCAGTAAAAAAAGAACAAAAATGTATACACAAATTCCAAGTGGGCTTCCTTTGAAACGGGTCTTACAAAACAGTTTTTCATACGGTATTTTAAACGCATCAGTATACAATGCGATATCATATTATTCAAACCGAAACACAGGAAGGACTTATACAAAAGTTCATAACCTCAACCTGTTAGGTCAACTGCGCACTGTAATACAGACCTGTACTTGCAAGGTAATTATTATCGTCAAAGTGGTACTAATAATTTTGTCCGGATGAAATGTCTAACCCCCCCCCCCTTCCCAAACCCTTCCATAATGTGGTTATGCATAAAAAACACACACAAAAAGATATTTCGTGACCATAGGAAAAAAATTCCTTTCTTCAACTTTTTATTTCATCCTACGAGATCACTAAATGGCCTTTTGCAGGTACAAGCGAATGTCGGTAGCCCCTACATCGAGACAGCAGGATATCACTAGTTGCTTTGAACTGACTGTGGCGGTCTGTCTCCCAGCACACTGGCCCCAGAATTTGGAACGAATATCTTTCGCGGGAAACGGTACTTCTGAAATTTAAATGTGTTAAGGCACTTTTCTTGTAACCCCATTAAACCGTCCGTCCAACCACTGTTTCAGCTGCAAACATCAACATCAGATAAACCAAATGAACTAATCTCCGTATGAATAGTCATGTGACTGCGTGATTATAGACCGGGTATGATTGGTAATCTGAAATAATTGTCACACACAGACTAGTGTTCTCAGTCAGTGACTTCACTGCGCTGATTGGTAGCGGCTTCTAACAGTGAAAGATCCTCTGCTCCCGGGTTTACGTCCTCGTAGGCTGGCGACCATCTCACAACAACCTCCTGCTCTTCTAATTGCCGTCTCAAGGCTTCCCCGTAGTCAAAATTACTTTGCGACTGAGGGTTTACCGGCGCTCAGTTCGTTTTGGCGTCAAGCCCCTTGAGACCCACAACCACAAATATTTTTCAACTGAACCCTTGTTGTAATATTCCTTATGTAACATCCTCTCTGACGAGAAGGTGGGTTGGCTTCGCATTTCATCAAGTGTACGTATCGCACAAATAGCGTGTTACGGAAAGGTCTTGATTCTGCACTGTGCATAAGTCCTCTGCCAGCACAGGCTCTGCAACGCGATCCTGCTTCTGCACTGTGCATAAGTCCTCTGCCAGCACAGGCTCTGCAAGGCAGGTCTTGCTTCTGCACTGTGCATAAGTCCTTTGTCAGCACAGGCTCTGCAAGGCAGGTCATGCTTCTGCACTGTACATAAATCCTCTGCCAGCACAGGCTCTGCAAGGCAGGTCATGCTTCTGCACTGTACATAAATCCTCTGCCAGCACAGGCTCTGCAAGGCAGGTCATGCTTCTGCACTGTACATAAGTCCTCTGCCAGCACAGGCTCTGCAAGGCAGGTCATGCTTCCAACACCTCTTCCTCTCTTGCGGCGATCACTTGACGGCTACTGAACAATTTCCCAGCAACGAGTGTGTTTGCAGAGCCGTTCCCTAGCAAACGGCTGTTTCTCTGGCTCCACACTTCTTGCTTTGAGCAAATGTGCCTACAATATCATGTCACTGAATACAGTTGCATCTCCATATTTTTCGGCTTTCTGTGTCTTCATTAATTGTGTAGCACGTATGTGTGACTATAGACTGGATTGGTGAATAAATATATTGACCACTACAAATAACTGTAGCACTATCGCTATTTCCGCACAATACGCTTCACTAGAACACAGAGTCCAGTGTTCTCAGTCTGTTACTTGAAGTTTCCCAGTAACGGCTCCAACAATGGCTATTCCTCTGTCTTCGGCTCAAGTCCTCTTTTCACACTCTCCCGTACAGAACTATCAACTGGCAACTGACTTTGTCGTGTGCTTATAACATCTTAGCACGGACCACGTAGAAACACGCCGTTTCCAATGCTGTAGACCAAATATTGCATTATTACGAATCAGCTGCCCAACAGCGGGAACGTCTTTACCGAGCTGTTGCCTAGAAACGTGTCTGGTGCATTCGCATATTTCATGGTCGTTGCGTGGCAACGGCTCTATCTATCTATCTGTCTATCTATCTATCTATCTATCTATCTATCTATCTATCTATCTATCTATCTATCCATGTATCTACCGATCTATTTGCCGCATAGAGGCCGGTGGGACCGTGCGTAGAACGACAGGTGAAGTGAGCGAATTGATAAACTTATGGTTAAACAGACGCGCAGACGGTCAGATAAACGACTAGAAGCGTATCCTTATGGCTGTATACATGCGAGGATGAGTTAGGGGAAAAATGACCGACCTAGCTGCGCGTGGAATTTGAGGCTACTTCGGCGGCGATTATGGGATGTGTCACCGTGTGATCAGATAGAATCTTAACGACGTTTCGGACGAAATTTTCGCCTCCATCTTCGTGGACTAAGAATAAACGGAACAACTAGGAAGCAGAGTAAAATATCGGCTTTGTATACGAACATAATGTAACGTAACAAAAGGCAGTTTTCATTATTGAATCTTGCTTATCTCAGCTGCGAAGCGGGCCCACGTTCAAGACTAACTTCGCACTGCTTGTGCTCAGAATGAAGCCGCGGCCTAGTGATTCACGTTAGTGCAGGAAGTGAGGTGGGATGAGGTGGCCGCCACACAACTTTGAATTCTTTTAACCTGAGTTGTGCTTGGCAAGATGACACATTTCCTGTTTAACTTATTCTTATGTAACACTTTCAGACGCTTTGCTCAGGCACGTCGCTGATAAAGAAACACAAGCTTATAAAAGCATCCATATGCATAATTATGTAAATTATAAAACCATATTTTGCATAAACAACAGGGTGTGTGCAATTAAAGACAATTTATTTTTTGACTTTATTTTAAATAATGTATTCTAAATAATATATTCTCAGATCACTTTAAAAGTCGAAAATCTTTCTCGCGCTTACGTTACACTTCATAAACTCAACACCTGGACACACGCCCCTACTCATAGCTCCAAAACACACACACACCAATATTCATGTACCACCGTACCCAACCTAACTGACCTTGAAAAACAACAAAAGTCATAATAGATTATTCATACTGCTCACACACACTCGCATACTTTGTTACCCCCCTCCACTCCCCCCCCCACACACTTTTTCTACTTGCATTACCATACAATAGTTGCTTATTAGAAATCCGGCGATGTTACCACGTGTTTCTCTGGCTGTTCCATCCTTCACACTTGTGGCAAGCAGCGCACCTGGTGGCTAAGAGCGCTACTTAGCAGATAAGTGATGTAAGAGCGGCCCCATTACAGCCCCACACCTCACGCGGGGCTCAAGAACACAGTACAGTATCACTTAATCACGGGTTTCAACCGCCCATCCACCCACCTCCTCATCTGAGATGTGACGTCACGTATTCCGTACGAACATGTAGGCCCTCTCTTCGATCCTGAAAATGGATGCAGTATGTTCCTCCGAAAAGTATGTACATTTCTACCAACCTACACGTCGTCACATCCCAGAACATACTCAACGGAGCGAGAATCACACATCTCTCATTCAGTTCACAACCCCGGCCCAGCCCTCTCGGGTGTCGAACTGGTCCACTCTAGGTCATAGAGGAGCTGAATGAAAAGAATCACGTGTTTTACAAGGCTAGAGGAAGATATGTGTACAACAGGATACAGGGTGATTCTTTTTAAACGAGATCCCAATATTAGAATGTTAGAGAGGTAGGGCCATTTTGGCGAAACTCATATACGCAGTACGGTGAGTTTTTGAGCGATAACTTTATTCAGAGTAACGTGTTTACAATACGTCTCGTTACAAACAGCTTTTAAAATTGAGTCTCAACGTGTTACATATATAACCGAGCACGACGAAGTTTGTCCGTAGGCAACGGCCGAAGCGCGACGGGTGAAATGTTGCCAGTCATGTTGGGTATTGTGGCGTACAGATCCGTTACTAAGCACTGACTCTGTAAACAGCGACCGTTTCTGGGAGACGGCTCGGTAAGCACGTTCACGTTGCTAGGCAGCAAATTATTAATAATGCTACAATTGGACTACAACGATGGAAACGGGTTGTTTCTGCGTTGTGAGTGCCGAGATGTTATAAGGAAGGGACAAAGTTAAGTTCAGAGTGAGTTCTACACGAGAGGCCGTGAAGAGAAGACCTGGCAGCGTGAAAGTGAAGAATCTCCACTGTTAGAAGCCGTAGTCAGGAAACGGGTGGTGAAGAAACAGCAGGCTGGAAAAAGGCTTAGCTGTGGTGATTGTGAATTGTGGAGATTAGCGGTGCGTTACTCTGGTAGGAACTGTCTGTAATATAACGCCAAATAGACAGAAATATGGTGGTAAGAAGTCTGGCGATCGTAGGGGCCATAGTCTTTTCGAAATGACTTGATCTCCGAACAACGATTTCGCGCATAGTCCCCGTGCTGTATGACACGTTGTGCTGTCTTATTTGTATCGTGTTTCGAGGAATGCCCTTTCCAATAAGGTGTCCGAAGAATTCATGAAGTAAGTCAATGTAGGGCTCCGAGTTGAAAGTTGTTTTCGAAGAGAACTGGCCGAACAGTCCTATGGCGAGATATTGTACTAGATGAAGGGGAGTTTTGTGGGTTGTAAATGGGATTTTCCGTCAACCATATGCGAATATTCCGAGAGAAAAATCGCATCTAACATGCGACTTTCAGCCTCCATCTCTGCAGTCAACCACTCACAGTAATGATGTTTTTCATAGGCCGGTTACATACATAAAGTTATTAATATTCCTAAAATTTGGTTCTGTTTAAAAAGAATCACCCTGTATCTTAAATATCTTCAAAATGAACAAGAAACGGATGTCTAAACCGCGTGAACTATTATCAGTAAAAGATAAAAAGGTAAAGTCATCTCTGTAACAAGGCCCATAGGATTGTGAGACTTTGAGGCTCCCACAGTTTCTAGACAAGCGGCTCACAGACGGCGATGAGGTTGTCAGCCTTACGTGCCGGCCGCCCTTTACCCCCAGGAAGATTCCTGGTACTCATTTCTATTAGAGGCTGAGTCGACCCCATGGCCATAGCGTGGCTGGAAGGGTTAGGTCAATTAAAGAATTCAATGACCTCAACAGGAATCGAATCTGGACCTTCCGCCTTGAATCACAGTGCCTCAACCAACTACGCTACCGCGTGTCCTCTATTATCAGTACTCACCCAATTAATATGAGACGCGGTGCTGCCTTCACTTGCTGACAAGTTCTCCGAACTTCAGCGTAAACATCAACATTTCGGGAACAGAACTGGAGCTAAATGTTTCGATAATTGAACATTATAAGAAAGAAGACGCTTTACGCGGGCAACTCCTCGCCGTAGGGAAACTTGCATGATAACGAAATGGCAGGCAGGACCTCAGATTTGAACAGATCCTTGGGCACGGACGGTGAGATTTTATGAAAATTTACAGTTTCGTAAGGGGCAGAGGAATTACCTATCTAAGTGACCGTCAGCTTCGGAAAAAAAAATCCGTTAAGTGCACTTAAATATGTTCTACACACTTGTTTCCTGCTGGTTGATTGGTGGGCTTAGTAATTTTATCCTGAAGATGGAGGCAATACGTATCTCCGTAACGTCGGAGAAATTCTACCACATGTGAGAGTTTCCCCTTCAAGAACAAAGCGTTCTTCATATAAAATTTGTATTACAGTTTTGTTAATAAAGAAATAGTTGTTCAAACAAACAGCGAAAGAAAAGTAAATGAAGAAGGAAGGAAAATAAAAAAGAGAGAAAAGTTATCGAACTGTAGAACGTGACCTTGTGTCGTTCTCGTCTTTCCAAGAATCGACATTCGTCCGGAGGAGATACGAAGCAAAATGCACGCAACTGTTACAAATGCTCTACAGGATAAGACGTTCCTATTTCGGAATATTTTATAATTATATAAATTATAAAAAAATTCCCTTATTTCTGTGTTACTGGAACAACAAAAAAATTGTCCCTTAATTTGCGGTGATACGGCAAATCTACTCCGCACGGCCGACTGGCTTCAGTTAGGGGTAATTGGCCAGGTGCAAGTAATTCTCTGCGCCATCATGCAGCAAGTGTTCAGACCAGCGCAGAGCAGTAACTCGCTGTACAGGACAACTTAACGGAAAATTGTCCCGCGGCAGGCAGTTAGTGGCATCACTCCCAGAGTCGTGACACAAAAAAATATGGTCATGAGTCCCGTGGGACTCGGAATCAAGTATCATTGTGCTGGCGAGGACCAGGAATAATTTATTCGTTCCGTACCGCGCGGCATTTAGCGAGCAGGAAGTGACGCCTCGAGCATGACGTCACTATGAAAAATGATGGTCAATTCTCACTTCGTGGCGAATCTGTACCAAACTTCGTATGTATGTCTATCCGACCCTGTTTCTCCCAAACGGCGGTTGATAAGAAATTCTAATACAGATAAAATCCACGTGGATGGGTTTTGAGACAGAACCAACTTGTTTCCCGGTTACTGCCTCCGTAAGGACCGTCATAGTGATTTGGGCGTGAAGACAATCGGATAGTTCCGGTCAATATCGAGAGAAAATGATAGTTCCGTTCCTAGGGCACATAAAAACCCCTAAATAGTGTTGCTAGGGTACACAGAGAATCCAAAATTATCTTGTGTCAAGGGACTGGTCGAACAACGGAGATGAAAGTGTTCAAACGCGTATAAAAGGAAGCAGAAGTGAGGAATGACAATAGCATAGCATGTAGGGCGTGGAAGTATGGCTCCATGTACTAGTATTCTTAAGCATGTGCTCCAGATTCCTACCATCGAAGCCATAGAGACTTTATATGGAGAGTGACGTTAAATAACAAACCTAAGAAGAAACAGAGGCAGGCGTGTGGTCAGCTTTACACTCCGGCCGCTATATACCAGGGTAGACACCCCGGTGTTCGTCGGATATGAGGTTGCGTGTGGCCCAACGGTGGTTTGCACTCTGTGGAGCAGAAACAACTGCTTGAAGTGCCGGGAATCGAAGACATATTCCTCGACTGTACAGACCCGGTAAACCAATCGCTATCCCCACTGAGTTGTCCCGGCTCCTGTAACTAAAATAGTATCTAACTGGCTAACTAAGCACATGCAGCTGAGATCGTGTTGATAAGCCGCCAGTCGCTCAGTCACTCAAGAATTTCCCAACATTTTACGGAACCATCCACCCATCCATCCATCCCTTTCCGGCCCACCCACACTTATATCTATCTATCTATGGCTCTACAGCCCTTGTAGACCTTGACAGCTTTTTGAGCTTCCGAAGGTTCATTACAGTGTTCACAAGAGCCCTCCACTAGTCCCTACAGGAGCCAGATAAATGCGGTTAACCCCCCTCCCATTCTCTTCCTCTGAGATCCATTTTATAATTATCCGCTACGTCTACGTCTACGTCTACCTAGTGGTCTCTTTCCTTCAAGTCTACTTACAAACATACACTCCTCTCCTATGCATACTACATGCCTTTCCAAAATCAAACAACTTCGCTTGATCATTCTAATTACAACTAGCGAGGAGTACAAGTTGTGAAGTTCCTCAATATGCAGTTTTCTCCATTCTCATGTTATTTTATCACCCTTAAAGTCCAAATATTCTCCTAAAAATCCTGTTCTCAAATAGCTTCAGTCTGTGTTAAACCATACAGACACGTTAGGATATTAACATAATATAAATGAAAATCAATTACTCCTCTAACCCACAGTTAATAAGCAACACTGGAAGTACACACTTAACTCATATTTTCATGGTCACTGCTGAAAATGTGCATCAAAGTACACGTGCCAAACAGCGCATGCGTATATCAACAGGTTGGTAAACTGTGGAACTTTTATCTGATTTCTGATAGAATTTCAAGGCTTCTGTGATAGAAACGAGTTTATGTAAACATAACACACGTTGCCAAACTTGAGGCTATTCAACCGCTCCCCAATCCTTACGAGGTCTGAAGTTATTGGTACTGAAAAAGAAAACCATGGCTACTCCTGACATAACATCACAGATCTCTGATGGTGACGGGTTAGGATAAAAGTTCCAACATTGATAACAACAAACAGATAATTAAGATTTGAGGTTTTCACGGCTGCAGCCACCTGCAGCGGATTTTTCTATCCTGAAGATGGAGGCGATACATTACTCTGAAACGTTGGTTGACATAAGATATACACGGCGTCACACCCCAGAAGACGGCATATTTCAAACAGCTATTTGTTCCTGTCCAGGTTCCTGAGCTGAAACGTGGCGAAATTCTGAGGTGTGTCCAGGGCCGCGTGCAAGTCGCCTGGGCGAGCTGAGTACCTGGACGCAAGCCAAGCAGATTTTGCCACTTAATAAAGCGGATTAAGAACTGACATTGCGTTAAAGGTAAAACCATTCCGCGCGTAAAACTACAATTCTAGATAACCACACGCTGTATTACATGGCTCTGAAATTAATTCTGCTTACTTCATACGAATACAAAGCATAAGGCTCTGCCTTAACTGTTGGTTGACCTTGAAGTACTAACTTAGGATCATTTACATGCACCTGAGCACTGTAAAAGTGAGATTCGCGGACCGTTTTCGGTCCGCAAGGTTCCAATTATATCAATGCTCTCTGCTCAGGGTTCTCAGAACTTGTGACAATGTGACACCCTTAGGAACAGGCCTAGGTAAATTTACGCAACTTCACTCTGGCCAAATTTCTGCCTGTCAACGAAAAGTGCAGTTCTGCGCACTGCTGCAGGTCCCTATGAGGCTGTACAGTGACAGCAGGAACCTAAATAGCTTTACAGCCTCTCTAAACCTAAAGTGAGTTATAGAATGTTCCTGTACAGTCACGCAAAGTGCAGTTCTGCGCAATGTTGCAGGTCCCTATCAGGCTGTACGGTGACAGCAGGAACCTAAATAGCTTTACAGCCTCTCTACACCTACAGTAAGCTGTAAAATGTTCCTGTACAGTCACGAAAAGTGCAGTTCTGCACACTGCTGCAGGTCCCCATCAGACTGTACGGTGACAGCAGGAACCTAAATAGCTTTACAGCCTCTCTACACCTACAGTAAGCTATAAAATGTTCCTGTACAGTCACGCAAAGTGCAGTTCTGCACACTGCTGCAGGTGCCTGTCAGGCTGTACGTGACAGCAGGAACCTAAATAGCTTTACAGTCTCTCTACACCTACAGTAAGCTATGAAATGTTCCTGTACAGTCACGCAAAGTGCAGTTCTGCACACTGCTGCAGGTGCCTGTCAGGCTGTACGTGACAGCAGGAACCTAAATAGCTTTACAGTCTCTCTACACCTACAGTAAGCTATGAAATGTTCCTGTACAGTCACGCAAAGTGCAGTTCTGCACACTGCTGCAGGTGCCTGTCAGGCTGTACGTGACAGCAGGAACCTAAATAGCTTTACAGTCTCTCTACACCTACAGTAAGCTATGAAATGTTCCTGTACAGTCACGCAAAGTGCAGTTCTGCACACTGCTGCAGGTGCCTGTCAGGCTGTACGTGACAGCAGGAACCTAAATAGCTTTACAGTCTCTCTACACCTACAGTAAGCTATGAAATGTTCCTGTACAGTCACGCAAAGTGCAGTTCTGCACACTGCTGCAGGTGCCTGTCAGGCTGTACGTGACAGCAGGAACCTAAATAGCTTTACAGTCTCTCTACACCTACAGTAAGCTATGAAATGTTCCTGTACAGTCACGCAAAGTGCAGTTCTGCACACTGCTGCAGGTGCCTGTCAGGCTGTACGTGACAGCAGGAACCTAAATAGCTTTACAGTCTCTCTACACCTACAGTAAGCTATGAAATGTTCCTGTACAGTCACGCAAAGTGCAGTTCTGCACACTGCTGCAGGTGCCTGTCAGGCTGTACGTGACAGCAGGAACCTAAATAGCTTTACAGTCTCTCTACACCTACAGTAAGCTATAAAATGTTCCTGTACAGTCACGCAAAGTGCAGTTCTGCACACTGCTGCAGGTGCCTGTCAGGCTGTACGTGACAGCAGGAACCTAAATAGCTTTACAGCCTCCCTACACCTACAGTAAACCATAAAATGTTCCTGTACAGTCACGAAAAGTGCAGTTCTGCACACTGCTGCAGGTGCCTGTCAGGCTGTACGTGACAGCAGGAACCTAAATAGCTTTACAGCCTCCCTACACCTACAGTAAACCATAAAATGTTCCTGTACAGTAAGGAACAAATTCGCGAAAAGTTCCGACCTTTTGAGGTTTTCAAAAAGCACCTATGTGGGATCTCTCACTTCCAAGAACGGTGCCTGAATACAACCGCATTTTAATAATTCTTGGGGCCTTGGTGACCCCCTTAGAGTGGTGGGACTTCATCCATAGTTTGAGAGACCATGCTCTAAGGGCATAACGAATTACAACACAAATGAAGTAACTTCTTTCTTCCTGCAAGAATATACTTTCGCCGATATGAAAGGAGAAGACAACTCAATAGCGCTAAATTCCAAATGCACCTGAGTTAAAATGTTCAGACAGTTTCGAGTACGTATTTGTATGATTTGTCGAGCTTCAGAAACTAGCAGTGACTGCGAGGCCACCCTGTTCAAAAGTTCCGCGATTTTTCTAGACACTCGGCTCACAGATGGCGGTAGAGTAAGGTAAAGCTCTCCCTTTAACAGGCCATGGAGGCCCATAGGGTTATGAGACGTCGAGGCTCCCACATTTTCTAGATAATCTGCTCACAGATGGCAGTGAGGTTGTCAGCCTTACACACCGGCCGACCTTTACCCCCCCGGAAGATTCCTTGTACTCATTTCTGTTATGGGCTCAGTCAACCCCAGGGCCATACTGCAACTGGAAGGATTAGGTCAATTGAAACATTCAATGACCTCACCGGGAATCGAACCCGCGACCTTCCGGCTTGTAGCATATTGCCTCGATCAACTGTTGTAAATATATGGCACCATCTGCAGGTCGTCTCTCCTGGCGTCAACTTGCATCAGAACTCGGAAATTCGGAGACGATGCTGATCCGACGGTCCTTGCTTCATATTTCTTTACTGAAGCGGTATCGAGGTTTTCTCCTATTTGGTAAATGTGATATTGTTTGATCTTCTGGGACATAACGCAGCCTAGATCGGTGGTAGTATATCAACGTTTTGGAGGAACATACTGCCTCCATCTTCAGGGTTTTAAGAGTTAATCTAAGCAACTAGCAGGCAGACCTCTTTGCATAATGTCCTAGAGCACAATCTCCTCTCTGGGGACGTCAGATTCAACAGGATAAAAATATGTTACGTATTCACGGTAAATACATTACGTGACTTAATGTATGCTAATGTATTCTAGCCTTCAGACTTCATCTGTGTGTACTCCAGAAAACAGATATTATCGTTACAATAAACAGATAACAGCTTTCGCCTTTCGGACTACATTCCCAACCTCTGTGGTCTGTGGATAAGCAGTGATGACTTCAGCTTAGTGAGACAATGAGCAAGGGACAAATGAATTTACGACTATAATGAAAGATAGCGCAGAAATGCACAGACTATGAGTGACTCAAGCGCCACAGCGTCTGGAGAACTGGCCAAAACAGCTGACAGTATTATCGGGGCATGCGCATTGCTTGCAGAGTGTCCATGTAACGTCTGATCATGAGTAAGCTGACTTCTCGCACAATACTTCCCTTCTTCTTCTTCTTCTTCTTCTTCTTCTTCTTCAACGTTTCTTGCCATTTACGGATTCCTTGCTTTCTGTTCTCATTTGCGTGTACCTCTGGAATTTCATCGTCTTTCCTCCAGTTCATTTTCAACATCGCCTTCTCTGCCCCTTATTCCAGGTCTTGGATGGGTTCACAGCTATCCTGACTGGCTCTATGTGGTTTTACTTTGTCCCTCCTGGCAAAATCTGGGATAATATACTTCGATTAGACCAAGAATGTTTCCTTCCTAATGCTTTCCAATTCATGATCCACCAATCATCCTATCGTTCGAAGCAACAGAATCCGAGATAGCGGCAGTGTCGCCAAGCAAATCAGTTACCTCTGCCTCGTCTTGCTGCTAGGCAATGGCTCAGTAGCCGTCATGTGAAGGCCGCAACAGACACTCAAGCAACAGTAGAACAGCTGTTGGAAGCGATGTTTTCTGCGCGGTCCGTGCCGAGGTTATATAAAGAGGACCAGCTGCCAGTGAGTCGAGAGAGACCGCAGGCATGCAATCAGTTGAGAAGCTGGTAGCTTAGGACGAGGAAAATTCGGGAACCCAGAGGAAGGAGGAAGCCCACCGTTGAAAGCCGCTACCAAGCAACGACAAAGACCGTGATTGAGAACACTTCTCTATATGTGACAGTGATGTGTAAAGCGTAATCACGAGTTCGATAAATCCGATTACCAAACCAAACCCCATCTATAGTCACTTTATCACGTGACAATATATAGCGATCTTGCAACTAGTAATTCTATTATTTTGTTCGTCCCTTTTCCTTCTTCTCCCTATTGTCCTCCCTAACCTCTGGAGCAGCAGCGAACCCGGAAGGGAGTAGCCATATGAATCCAATCCAAGCAGTTGCCTGAAGCGCGTTATGTGCTGTCTCTACTCACACTGCAAGTTGCATCAGCACGGCATCAGTGCAGTGCGTTCAGACTCATGAAGGACGCATGACAGAAGTTCCGTCTGCCACTCCCGATGAAGGCTACTATGGCACACAACTGCATTTCCGAGGTATCTTGCAGATTCTCGTTAACACTCGTTCCTGAAAGTTTAATGCAGATTCATTTCATATTAACTATGTTTGGGGAGGGGGACGCAGTAGCGTAGGCACTATCCTAAAAGCCGGAAGGACGCGGGTTCGATTCCCAATGACGTCAGTGGATTTTTCAACCGGCCTAATCCTTCCAGCCGCACTATGGCCCTGGGGTAGACCCAGCCTCTAACAGAAATGAATACCAGGAATCTTCATGAGGGTAAAGGATGGCCGACGCGCAAGGCTGACAACCTCACCGCCATCTATGAGCCGACTGCCTAGAAAATATGGGAGCCTTGACATCTCACAGCCCTATGGGCCTCCACGGCCTGTTACAGGAATAGCTTTATGTTTTTTTTAGTAACTTACTTGATGAAAATCGTACCACTTGATCCAGTTTTCAGTGAAATGAATAACAATTCAACAGATATGAACTCTGTTTATATTTAGATATGTAATCAGTAGACGCTCAGGAAGGTGAATCTTATATAAAATGCGAACATTCGCACACTTTCTGGGGATTCCTTGCTTTCTCTATCTATAATTTCGCCTGAGACACGAAAATCATATTCTTAAAAGGCCTTAAATGAACGTCATTAAACTTATAATTACTGAGTGTTTGGACATTATGTATCGTTGTGTTTCTTATTTAAAACATTACGTTTCAGAGACATGGACTAGCTCTATAAATTGGACCCAACTGAATGGGTTCCACCTGAAGACGGGAGCAGAATCCAATCTCCGAAACGTTGTGTGTTTTAAATAAATAGTGACGATGCATAATATCCAAAAATATACCACCGTCACAAACTTATATATATTACTGACATTAAACCTAATAATTATTAATATTGTTTACTTTCTGAATTACAATGGAAGACAGGGAAACCAAAACGTAAAGTTATCCCTGTAACAGGCTGTGGACACCCATAGCTTTGTGAGACGTCGAGGCTCCCACATAGTCTAGAAAATCGGCTCACGTAGATGGCGGTAAGGTTGTCAGCCTTAAGCGCCGGCCGCCCTTTACCTCCCAGGAGGGTTCCTAGTACTCATTTCTGTTAGGAGCTAAGTCGATACCAGGGCCACAGTGCGGCTGGAAGGAGTACGCCGATTCAAAAATCAAATGACCTCATCGGGAATCGAACCCGCGATCTTCCGGATGAATAACAAAAACTTGGGAGTTACGCGCCCCCTCCTCAGAACGTAAGAGTAGCGTGGGCGGGGGATACGACAGAGATCCGGGACTGCGGAACCAAGAAGCATGAGGACGTCAGAAGAAGTTACATCTCACTAAATCTTCTCCATTACTCTCGTGCTTCCGTGATATCAGGAACCCTGCTCATAATGGATGCATGCACAGCGCACTGGGTATGAAATGGGCACGAAAGTTATACTGACCCCCCCACAAAAAAAATTGTGATTTTGATTCTTCATGTTGATACTTACGACTGTGGCCAAATTTTGTCTAGCAAAACTGTCCAAGTCCAGATATTTGTGAACTACAACAAAATCTTATTAATTAAGTAATAAAAATAAAATTAAATTCGGGTAATGCTTGCTACCATTCAGTCCGGAACCTTTCGTCTTCTCGTCTGCTGTCTAACAACACAAAAATTATAATATACAAAACTATAACTTTGCCTGTGGTTCTGTATGGGTGTGAAACTTGGTCTCTGACTTCAAGGGAGAAACATAAACTGAGGGTGTTTGAGGACAAAGTGATGAGGAAAACATTTGGACCGAAGAGAGACGGGAGGTTGAAAAAACTGCATAATGAGGATGAGATGGGCAGGATAAGTAGCACGAATGACAGGTGAGAAATGTATAGAAGTTTTTGGTGGAATAGCCAGAAGGAGAGAGACCACTAGGAAGACTAAGACGTACGCGAGAGAAGACAATATTAAAATGGATCTTAGAGAAATAGGATGGAGTGGTGTGGATTCGATTCATCTGGCTCAGGATAGGGACCAGTGGTGGGGTCTTGTGAACACGGTAATAAACCTTCGGGTTCCATAAAATTTTGGGAAATTATTGAGTAGCTGAGTGACTGGTGGCTTCTCAAGAAGGACTCATTTCCGTGGAGTTGGTTAGGGGCAAAACTCTGTGAGTACATTACCAGGACATACAGAGCACAATTGAGGAACCCTGACGTCGACGTGTGTATGACCCTGTACATTGAAGAATGAGAGATAAGATGAATTACACGTAAAAATACTTCCTGCCTGCACCAAGCAATACCATCAACTGGGGGGGGGGCAACAAAACTTCTGTGGTGATACAAACGACAGAACTAAGTAAAACAATCCATCGAAATGGGACAAGTGCTTGTCTTTATTGCAGGGACACAATGAAAATCTGCGTCATGTCCCTAAGCACAACCTTCGTTCATTCATGGTCATTATAAACGTAAAGTTGTCCCTAACAAACAAACTCCGCGGCCTTTTGTCCGCAAGCGAACTATACCGACCGAGCGACCGCCGATTGTCGACGAAGTTAGTGCCAAATTTAGCGGATTGAGGGTATCACGCGGTCAGCGCAACGAACCCCCACAGCCGTTAATTTCGGTTTTTTAGACCGGAGCCGCTACTTTTCCATTCAAGTAGCTCCTCAATTATCCTCACGAGGCTGAGTGGACCCCGTTTCAGACCCACTACTTCTCAGAAAATCTGGTATCGAAACCGGGACATCTGGATCTGTCGCCAGGAAATCTGACCACTAGGCCACAGAGGCGCTCAGAGTCGTCCATATGCTTAATTAGTTTAACATCAGGCCCATGAAGACGTATTGGGGAGTGGAGATCAGCTTTATACCGGAGAAAGATCCCTCAGGTACCCATTTGATAGGAGGCTCGATTTGTCTTGACGTTGTGGAATAGAGAAAAATCTCTTGTCGTTACCGGGAATCGAACGCTAGACGTCCAGCATTTAGCCCGTCACTACACCGCCTAAGCTATCCCGGCAAACGTAATAAAGTTAGCAAGTTTTAAATACATTACTGCATGAACATGCACAGTTCTTTCTTGTCGTCTAGTAACTTAAGCCACTTTTCCTTAAGGTCACAGATTTATATTAATCCGAGGAGTGTTTCATAGCCGTGAAGCTTTAAGCTTTGAGCAACGATGACGTAATTGGAATATAAGAGACAGACGAATGTGATACGAACACCTCGTGTAACGCCGACGGAGGCCAAGCCAGTGACTACATAAGAAGACAATGTCCATAATTTGATCTGATACGTGGTTCTGTAGGCCGTCTTTTGCTGACCACAAGAAGCGCCATCATGAAGGACTGTTACAAGCGTGTTTTGTGCATATAAAAATCAAGCAGTAAGTCCATCCCATGCCTATACAACACGTAATATTTATGGCGTGCAGAGGAGAGGGGTCATCTCGTGGACGTGCGACCTCAGATGAGGGCGGAGGGCAGCAAAATCCTCTCAAGGAAGATAAAATATTAGAAGCCAACCTCAACCTCCTCTCCGTGCCCACGAGGTTCGGGATCCACAGCAGCAGCTGCCGCGTAGCTCATCATCAGATTCAGTAATGCTCACCGCTGGAACAATAACATGAAGCAATGGCTTACTTCTGTCGTGATATCCTACATTAAAGAGATCCACTCCGAACCAGATGTGGAGAAATTGAGGTATTTTGGCTGCTAAACACAGACGAACACATTCAGTGATTGGAATCACCTCAAAATACACATTTCAGCGCCCAGGAAAAACACGACACAGGGAGCAGGAGGTCATGATTTCGGAAGAAAGGAAAAGATCTCGACTGGAAATCGTACAGTGAGTCAGTAACTGGCTCCAGCTGATGGGGCAGTCATCTGATGCAACAATAAGGCATCGTTACCCTGGACAGCAGGCTGACAAGTGACACAATGTTCAAAATCCTACGAGACGCCATCCTCCCAAATTGAAGAGAATATTAAAATTACTCCACGGCTTAGTTTCTCAAACTGTGTGCCGTGAACCCCTATGGTGTCGCCACCTATTCTAAGGACGGCCGCTGAGTTCTCAAGAATTATTAGAACACAGATGTATCCATTCCGAAATTCAGTAAAATATAATGGGCCCTATAAATGCATTTCTTACAAGAAGCTGCAGCCATGGTAACAATTCACAATCGTCTTCGTGACTGTACAGGAACATTTCATAGCTTACGGATCTTAGTCACTTTCCAATGGTGACGTAACGATCTCAGGCACTTTCTTTTGATGACGTAAGCATTACGTCACTTTCCGACGATGGCGTAATGATCTACGTTACTGTCTGATGAAGACGTAACGATCTCAGGCACTTTCTGTTGATGACGTAATGATGTCCGTCACTTACAGACGATGACGTAAGCATATACGTCACTTTCTGTTGATGACGTAAAGGTTTAAGTCACTTTGCGATGATGACGTGCCTCCAGAGATGTTTGAGACACAGCATACTCTGTCAGTGAGCCATTATCCAACGAAATGCAGGCTCTTTCAGTTTGTGTTGTCACTAAACCGTGAGCCCGGCCACATTCTCTTCATTCTGACACAGCAGACCTTTCAGTGCGCCACCTGGGGTCTGAATTGAGACTCTCAACTCGAAGAATGTTAATTAAATTTGGAATGCTTGGCGCTTTATTACTCGTATGCGGTAGAAGAGAGACAATCAGAAATATCTTTACCACAGAAACAAAAGCCACAATATAGGAATTCTAAAAATTGACGATTGTAATGCGAAGATATTCTCCTATCATCCGCTGCCACTGGCAAGCACGCACGCACGCACACACATACACTATGGCTTTGCTGTACACATCCACAGAGAAAGCTACACGGTCTCAGATTTCTATGGTATTTTCTCATTACTGAAATCAATTATCGTTTGTTTTTATTATCCATAAGGTATAAACATGAAACCTAATTAAAATAACTTCACGGGCGTGGGACCGCAGCAGTGGAACGCAGAAACTTCTGACAGAAGTCCACAAGGGGACTGAACCCTGGCGCTCCATCGCCAGGGCTATCACAAAGGTCAGTCTGCAATTGAATATTCTTAACCAAGTAATGAGACGGTACCTACATCACTCACTCACTCATGAAGCTCAGCCCTTCTTGAGAAGCCGCGACTCAAGAACCTCCCAGCATTGTATGGAACCCGAAGGTTCATTACCGTGTTCACAAGAGCCCTCCAGCGGTCTCTATCCTGAGGCAGATCAATTCAATCAATACCATCCCATCCTATCTCTTTAAGATCCATTTTAATATTGTCCACCCACCTACGCCTTGGTCTTCCCAGTGGTCTTCTTCTTTCCGGCTTTCCCACCAATATCCTATATGCATTTCTCCTCTCTCTAATTCGTGCTATATGCCCTGCCCAGGACAGTAAACACGACAATATCCTTGTGCACCCTGACGTCATATTCAGCAACTGCACACAAGACTATAAGCTAAGGTGTGTCCCTAGGGGCCTAGTGTTGAGAACAGGCGTTCTTTATACAGCACTGATTGAGATGGAAACATCATCATGAACACTGAGTAATTCAGAATTCAGAACAAACTGGTCATACGAGTTTAATGGCCTCCATACGGTATTCTATTGGATAAACTGAGATAAACCTAGAATTAACCACAAAATTGGTAATTGGATTTATTGGATACTTACAGGTCGTAACTACAATTAATTATTACACCGTTGCTGCTTTACATAATTTACAGTCACTCCACACTAATCTTCCCAGTCTACTTCAGCTAGTCTTCACTATCCTTTTCCTGGCCACGGATTTATAACACGAGAACACACTCCCAATCCCACTGCACTACAGCACACATAAAGTCTTCAAATCACACTTTAAATCTTCACAAGTTGAAGAACCTTCTGTGGCTGTCTCCTACTGAGAGCTCAGAACTGAACTTTCCGTGGCTGTCTCCCACCGAGAACTCAGAACTCAGAACTGAACTTTCCGTGGCTGTCTCTTGCCGAGAACTCAGAACTGAACTTTCCGTGGCAGTCTCCTACCGAGAACTCAGAACTGAATCGCAGCGCTGTTTAAGATAACTCCTCTGCACGGACCCCACGGAAAACACCGCCTTCCAATGTTGAAACGTGTTTACCGAATCATTGCATAGCCACGGTCGCGGCCCGGACACCATAGAAAACACTTTATCTATTGTTGAGGTTTGTTTACCGAGCCGTTGCTTTGCAACGCTATGGCCATCCACGTTACACTCTGATTAAGAGCAGAACCAGGATTAGGATTAATCGCTCTAGCCATTGTCATCTCTGCTGCATTACACGTCATCAAACATCAGTCCGTGATTGCAAAACGCTGATATAAGAGAACTCATTATGTCCACGAACGCGATGGGTTCGATAAACTGCTTCTTTAAGAACTGTCTACAACTACAGCGCTTATCGGGCCTCGACTCATGTCTGCAAGAGGTCTTCAAGTCTCTATCGACTGGCTACAGCTATTGCGTCATCAACTCGAGAACAGACCAGACATCAGACTGGCAGATAAGACGTGCTAGATAATATATTAATTAAGAGCATAGCAAAAGAGATTTAATTTAAATACATTTGTATACAGGGGACAAACGGTAGCTCAGTTGGTTGAGGCACTATGCTACAAGCCGGATGGTCACGGTTTCGATTCCTGATGTCATTGGATTTTTCAATTTGCCTAATCCTTCCAGGAGGCCCGCCTCTGTGGTCTAGTGATCAGAGTTCCCGGCTACAGATCCAGAGCTCCGGGTTCAATTCCCGGAGCTACCAGATTTTCTGAGAAGTAGTGGGTCTGGACCGGGGTCCACTCAGCCTCGGGAGAATAATTGAGATGCAGTTTCAAGGAAATAGCGGCTCTGATCTAGAAAACCGAGATTAACGGCCGTGTGGATCCGCTGGGCTGACCACGTGACACCGTCTATCCGCTGAAGTTGGCGCTAACTTCGCCGACAAGTGGCGGTCGCTCGGTCGGTATAGTTCGCTTGCGGACTACGGGCCACGCAATTTATTCTTTTTGCTAATCCTTCCAGCCGCATTATGGTCCTGGGGTTGATTCAGCCTCTAACAGAAATGAGTACCAGAAATCTTCCTGGGGGGGGGGGTAAAGGGCGGCCGGTGCGTAAGGCTGACAACCTTACCGCCATCTTTGAGCCGACTGTCTAGAAAACGTGGGAGCTTCGACGTCTCACAACCTTATAGGCCTCCATGGCCTCTTACAGGTATAGCTTTATCATTTTTACCTTTACTAATTCTGCCGGAAGAAGGATACACTAAAAGTAGTTTTTGACGTCAGCTGTCGTCATTTCCACGCATAATCCTTGTCGAAAGGGGTTTCTTACAACTTTCATTTTGTATTTTTTTTTTCAGTATCCGAAGTTATGACTTGACTTTATGTAGAGCGGTGCTGTTAGCATAAGCATAAAATGCAAGGCTATCATTAATTCCCAACATGTCCGCTAGAGGCCTATAGGCTCGCTCAGCGTACCAACTTAATGGCTGTGTAGACAGTTGACAAAATGCACAGGGAAGCGGCAACAGTTCTGCCAACGTCGTCAACTACATAAAATTATTGATTTATATATATGTAAAATTTAAAATTCTAATCGTGTCTTGCGTTGCAGAAATTAAGAAACGCTATTTACGACGTCGCTAAATGAAAATATATTACCTTGAATTTTCTTACACATGGCCAGCGCTCTGTGCAGAAGAATTAATTGACAGAATGAAACAAGCCTGTTTAGTTTTCTGCAGAACGTGCTACGCTTATCAATTATCTGGTCTTATCATGAGGCACTGAACCCGGATTTTATTATCTGTCGATAATGTGACCTGAGCATGGCGCACACCATGGCTGGGTTCATGGACTCCAGGCTCGTTGCGCTGAGCACAGTAGAAGCGTATTTTATTTTGTGCTGACAACTTTTCCTTCCAGTTATGTCTAAAAATAGCTTGCACTCTTATCTGACTGATATAATTATGTTGTTCTTAGTTTTACATAAGTGCTTCTCTCAGAATATACGTGTATAAACAATTTGAATCAAATATTACTGCGTTTAGATCTACATGTAAATTGATTCATTCGATTTCTTTGGTTAAATTCTAAAGGCCTCACTTGTTCGTTGCATGAACTGCTTAACATGCAAAGTGAAGAATTTCCTATGACACCCACAGGGGTCTGTCACCTGAACACAAAACTCCAAAGATTTTAATTTAAAAAACTAAAAAGTAAATAAATATGAGATAAAAGTGTAAAAAAATAAAGCTATCCCTGTAACAGGCCGTGGAGGCCCATAGGGTTGTGAGATGTTGAGGTTCCCACATTATCTAGACAATCGGCTCACAAATGGTGGTGAGGCTGTCAGTCCTACGCGTCGGCCACCCTTCACCCCCAAGAATATTCCAAGAATATTCCTAGTACTCATTTCTGTTAGCGGCTGAGTTGACCCCAGCGCCATAGTTCGGCTGGAAGGATTAGGTCAATTGAAAAATCCAATGACCTCATCGGGACTTGAACCCGCGACCTTCCGGGTTGTAGCATAGTGCCTGAACCAACTACTCTACTGCGTGCCCCCAAATATGGGAGATAAGGTAAATATAAATTATTCATGTACTTTATCATTTAATTAAGCACCGCGCCATGAGATATATGGGGGAGTGGAGGTATAGCTCCACCATTCTTGACCTCGACACTAGATGGAGGTGTGTGGTTAGCTTCATGCCGCACCCGCTTTACCCTGTCCCCTGAAGAAAGCCGGAGGTGTCCACTAAATAGGAGGCTGGGTGTGCCTCAGAGCCGGTCTGGACGCTGTGGGGAAGAGACAAATCGCTCACCTCTGCCGGGAATCGAACCGCGGCCGTCCAGCCTGTAGCCCGTTGTCATACCGACTGAGCTATCCCGGCTGCCGTCTTAAGTGAGCTATAAACTAAGAACTGTTATTTTAGCATTATGTTCATGGAATATTCATTCAAGTAAATTTGAATCAAACCCAACATATCGCGTGAGATTCGAAATACAAATGATGATTCTAAATTATTGTCTGTGTTTCCGGGCAGTTTACCGCCAATCAGTTAGTCTTGGCGACAACCCCTTGAGGCCATGACCAGAGATTTTTTCCAACAGAACTGTTGCGGTAATAGTCCTTATGTAACATGCTCTCTGACGAGAAGCTGGGGTTGCCTCTTATAAATACACCTGGCCTTTCGTCAAGTGTACGTATCGCACTTATGGCATGTTATTGAAAATTGTTCCTTTTGCACTACGCACAAGTCCTCTGTCGGTACAGGCTTTAAAGAGTAGATTACGTCAAAAGTCAAAGTCAAAGTCACATTACGACTGACGGTCAGTTAGTCAGTTGGTAAGTATGTCTTGGTGTCGAGTCCCATCTGGAACTCATGACCAGTTATTTATTACTGTTTGACAGTTACGGTCTAGTTTTTGTGGGACGCCCTCTCTGACGAGAGGACGGGTCTGTTTTTTGTATATGGTGCTGGCCCTTTCCAGCGTAGTCCTTCTCGGGTCTGAGTCCTGTGGAACTCGCGACCATATTATATTGTCTCAGATTTGAGACTTCCCTTTTCGTCGCCTCCTACGACTCGCAGGGTCACGGTGGAGGCATTCGACCCCGCCACCACACGGGCTAGTGAGTAGAGTATGCCTGACTTACGTATCTTAAATCTCTCTAGTTACAGACAGATTTTCGTTGTATAGCCTCGGGTCGGACCCCACGGAAAACACCGCCTTCTCTTTTCAAGTATTTTGTTGCCTGGCAACGAGTTGTAGTACTGTCCACAGGAAACACAGCTCCTATTGTTGTGTGTTCCCTGGAACATGGCTAGCAATGGGTGTATGCGTCACAATATGCAGTTTTAATGAAACAATATTATTGGATCTTAGAGGTTCTAAAGGCATGAGAAAATTCTAGAACATTACGAAAGAAATTATTACACGCTAAGCAGAAGTGACATGACTTGTGCAGGGTGTAAGAGAAGAACGGTAGTCTTGACATCAAAACATTAAGTACAAAGCACTGGAAAACATCGCGTTTATCTCTGATATTCGTGACGTAGGACGAATTCAACAGTTTTATCATAAACAGAAACACAATGTTTAGGATTAAAATGTTGTGTGGCGTGACGCTGTGTTAAAAGCAACTGGTTGCACTCTGAACAATATACTCTTAAATCTGAAATCACAATGTTTACAACACGGCGTACACTTCCGAAACGTCAGCAATACTGTCCACATCCACAAGGTGCAAATACCCAAGAACAAAATCGCCGTCATATAAAAAGAAAAGTAAAAAAGTAAAGCTATCCCTGTAACAGGACGTGGAGGCCCATAGGGTTGTGAGACGTTGAGGTTCCCACATGGCGGTGAGGCTGTCAGCCTTACGTACTTTATTCCCAGGGAAAATTATTTAATTCCTGGTACTCATTTCTGTTTGAGGCTGAGTCAACCCTAGGGTCATAGTGCGGCTGGAAGGATTGGGTTAATTGAAAAAAAATCCAATGACCTCATCGGGACTTGAGCCCGCGACCTTCTGGCTTGTAGCATAGTGCCTCAACCAACTACACTACCGCATGTCAACGGTGTCATATAAGGTACATGTATAATTGTTTTGTCAGGACTGAAATATTATTGGCTGTCTTCATTTCGCGTCAAAACTTAACACATTTAAGCTCCGAGGAACAACAAACAAATACACAAAGTCACGGTACAAGAAGAACAAAGTCAGTTTTTCCTTTTTACGGTTGCTGAAGTTTTAACAAATCTAACGACCAACCCAGACATAACGGATCTGAGAAACACTCCGCCTCGTGGAGATGTCTGCACAGCGAGTTCGGCTACCCGCATAACAAACGCGTACTCACACACGACAGAAACTTCAAAAAGGTAGATTTTAAAGTAAGTATAAAATTATCAATGTACTTAATTAATCAAACATCATAACATGAAGACTTATGGGGAGTGGAGGTTTAACTCCATGCATACTTAACCTCGGCACTATATAAAATTGAAGGATCAGTTTCACGGTCCGGCTGCTTTACCCTCGGACACCAACTGTGTAGGAGGCTAGACGGTCTCGACTCTGTGGTGAGAAGAAATATCCTTTGTCCGTATCAAGAATCGAAGTCCGATTCCTGTGTCGTCTAGCCCGTCGCGTAGTCACCTCGCCGGCTGATGTGCCGAAAAAGGTAATGCTAACTGTGTAACAGCCAAGTTACTTAAGTGTTACTTAACAAACAAACAAACCCCGTGACTTTAGTCCGCAAGCGAACTATACCGACCAGGCGACCGCCGCTTGTCGGCGAAGTTAGTGCCAACTTTAGCGGATAGAGGGTGTCGCGTGGTCAGCGCAAAGGATCCCCATGACTGTTAATCTCGGTTTTCTAGACCGGAGCCGCTATTTCCTTGAAACAGCTCCTCAGTTATCATCACGAGGCTGAGTGGTACCCGCTCCAGACCCACTACTTCACAGAAAATCCGGTAGCGCCGAGAACCGAACCCGGACCTCTGAATCTGCAGCCAGGAACTCTGACCACTAGATCACAGAGGCTGACGACTGTTACTCGGCGAATGAAAAGATTTCTACTCGAAATAAAGTATATAGAATTTTCATGACCACGTTCACAAAAGCCTGACATTAAACTCTAACGTCTGCACACTTTACCTCTCCAGTAAACCAGCAACGGGTCAATCGGGTATTCAAAAAGTCCATTCGGTAGGGTAAATTTGTCCATGTACTTAACTAATTAAGCAAAACGCCGTGAAGACATATAGGGGAGTGGATGTATAGATACACGTTTTCCTGACCTCGGCACTAGTTGGAAGTGAGTGCTCAGCTTCACGCCCCGGCCGCTTTACCCCGGTACCCATTGGATAGGAGGCTGGGTGGTTCCCACAACCAGTCTGAACGACGTGGAGAAGAGACAATTCTTGACACCACCGGGACTCGAACTCCACTCTCAGTCGTTTCGGTAGTCAATTATAATAGTCATCGAATCAAGCAACAGTCGATCAGATCGCTTAATCAAGCATTCATGCAGCAGTTTGGCTACTAAGCGAGTCAAGTCGGATCAGTGAGTCTAGCTGGTCGGCCAGCGAGCCTATTTGGCCGTCTCACCCTGCTACGTCACACATGGAACATGCGCAGAGTTTCGTGTAACAGCCGCCTAGGTGCCTGTCACTCTCCCCACACACATGAGAGCGTCTGGACAAGAAGAGAATTCTGTGCGACTCGAAGTGAAGTCGGGGAACAAGTTAGACGCAAACAGGGGCCCAGGGCTAGTCCCTTTGACCACCCCCTGGGGGTACAATCATTCTTCATAAGCTCACTGTTCCTCCTCTGATCAAGAAAACCCTAGCCTTTCAAAAAACGGGATGTTCATTACCGTGTTCACAAGAGGAGAGAACAGAACGCGCTTAGATTTGTATGCGGGAGGTGCTCAGTTCGAATCCTGGCCGAATGAAGACTATTCTGACTGTAGAATTCGTGGTTTTATCAGTCCTTCCAGGCAATTTTTGGGATAGTAGCTCGAACGGGCCACCAGCGCTTCCTTCCAAATCCTTTCCTATTCATTCATTTATCATCGAGCTGTTAAGATAACCGACGGAAGAGTAGGATGCCGTGGCCTATTGTAACATTTTGCATGCTACAAACAACGGCCAGTCTGGCGCTTTCGGAGACTGCTTTTGCAGTATACAGGGTTGGGCAAATAAGTTTCAACATTAACTTTATTTTAGAATTTACTTTAGAAGCTGCGGATATTATCAGCCTACAGTTTCTGCAAAGTAACCTCCCCCCAATTCTTACAATGTTCCAAGCTCCTCGGCCACTGTTCAAAAACAGTTTTTAAAATCCTGAACAGGAAATCCAATTCTTTTACAGACGATTCAATGTCCCCCAACGTCGCTGAAAGGCTCTGCTTTCAGCACACTGTTGAAGCCGGAAGGTTGCGGGTTCAATTCCCGGTAAACTCATTCAATATTTCGATTGACCTAATCCTTCCAGCCGCACTATGGGTATGGAGTCGACTCAGTCTCTAACGGAAATGTGTACCAGAAATCTATCTGCAGGATAGAGGCGGTCGGCGCGTAAGGCTGACAACCTTACCGCCATCTGTGAGCCGATTGCCTAGAAAAAGTTGCAGCCTCGACGTCTCACAATTCTATGGGCCTCCAGGGTCTGTTACAGGGATAGCTTTACTTCTTACTTTTCAACCCTACGTACAGCAACAGGAACGTTCGGGATATCTCAATCGGTATAGTGACGGACCATAAACTGCACAGTCTGGGTTTGATTCCCGACAGCGGAAGATTTTTCTCCTCTCCAAGGTATCAAGACCGCCTCCGGGGCCCACCCAGCCCTGTTTACAATAGGTACCGGGGGCTCTTCTCTGGGAGTAAGACGGCAGAAGCGTGAAGCTGTCCACTCACCTTGATCTAGTGCCGAGGGCACTCCCCAGTACGTGTTCATCGCGTGGTGCTTAACTAATTAAATGTAGAGTCCTTACCTTTAGGCAGAGAGGACGGGGTGGTATGGAGTGGATTGATCTGGCTTAAGATACGAAAATACTTGTGGCTGAGTGACTGGCGGTTTCTCAACAAGGACTCGGACCAACAGAGTTAGTTAAGCCAATGATTAAACTCCACATCCTGAAGAGGAATGGGGAAATGTAGGTAAGACTCCATATATTCTTAACTTCGGCACTCGACTAATGTTTAAGATCCGTCCGTTTTACTCTCAAAGAAGAGCCTCAATGGACGGAGTGAGCCTTAGAACAGAGATGCATGCCTTAATGCAGTCAGTAATGGAAAGTAACCGGCCAAAATATTCGCGCTGACAAAAAGAGTCATATTGTGGGGCTCAAAATGCTAAATTTTATCGAAATTATTTAACTCTGAGCCATTTGCGGTCTACAGTGCATGCAAAGAGGCGTATATATAAAACAATAGAGCACCAACACACAGCTGCAAAACACATTTCATATTGTGACATGTCTACTGAAAGCCAGAATTGTGAAGGTAGTAAAAACAGCCGTTGCTAGTCGACGGCTCAGTAGTCGTCACGTAATAGCCGCAGCAGACAGATAAGCAACAATAGAAAAGCTGTTGAAGGAGAAGTTTTCTGCTCGGTCCGTACCGAGGCCATATACCATAAGACCACCTGCCAATACGAGAGTCCTGAGACTGAAGTTAGAAGCGCAGAAGTTTGGCGTGAGATGGCCCCCAGCCTGCGAGGAAGTGAGCTAGAGAGCAGGGAACGTCAACTGTTGGAAACCGTTACCAAGCAGCGCAATGAAGACTGTGACTGAGAACACTAGTCTATGTGTGACAGTGATTTTTAGTCACAAGTTGTGTTTTAAAGTGTTCAATAAATCCGATTAGCAATTCAAACCCCGTCTATAGCCACTCTATGGCGTGACAATATGAAACAGGTTAGGTCAGCGGTGAGGCGGGTGATCTGTATTCGCAAGGAGACTGTCCTATCTCTCACGGCAGGATATTCTCAGCATGGCGGACATTCTGCCTTGAAGTTGCGCAACGCTGCTCGTCCTTCCGCCATACTTCTAACTGGCACTTAACCAATGCAGTTGATGCAGTGCTGAGGAACAAGAGAAGGAGCATGAGCATAAAAATAAACCCATCCGAAATATGGAACAGTTCACGGTGTCGTGGTTGACGGACCTGCTTTGTATTCGGCGGTTCCATGTTCGACGCCCCCGCAGCAAGTCGGCAACCTTCCCACGCGAATCGTGATTTGCTTCTAGGAAAACACTTTGATCATTATCTTTAGCAAAAGAGCCCTTTTTGAGCCGCAGCCCTTCCCTACTATATTCTGCAAGACTTTCCACTCGGTTTCCGATTTTTTTTTTACAGAGCATGATCGTGAGCGCTGCGTCCAACCTCCAACTCGGAGGACCAGGTCCCTGTATTTATGTCCTCCAGCGACAGGGTGGCCCAGTTATACTCCCAAACACTGGCTTCCCTATTTGTCGTGTTCTACGACTCGCAGGGCTATGGTGGAGATATTTCAACTGGCATCCATGGGGAATAAAAGTTTGGATTCAGAGGTAACGCTCCTCCTGTAACAGGCTACGGAGGCCCACAGGGTTGTGAGACGTCGAGACTCCCACATTCCACATTTTCTAGACAATCAGCTCAGAGATGGCGGTGAGGTTGTCAGTCTTACACGCCGGCCGCCCTTTACTCCCCAGGACGATTCCTGGTACTCATTTTTGTTAGAGGCTGATTCGACCCAGGACCACAGTGCGCGGCTGGAACGATTAGATCAACTGAAAAATGCAGTAACCTCATCGGAAGTGCCGTAACATTAACGCAATCTTCCTTCAGAATGTTTTGCAATTTATCTGTCAGAATCATCCTGAAATCAAGTCGTCACATAAATCAAAATCAATTTATATTTCAGAATATTTCTGTAAAAACAATGCAGTTGAAACAACGTTGTTAAAGAAATCATAATCAGTTTACGTTTCAGAACATTTCTGTAAAACAATGCAGTCGAGAGAACGTCATTAAATAAACAGCATATCAAAGTCAGCCAATTCCGATATGGTAATATTGTAACGTGTCTGGAATCAGATCAGAATTCGAGCAATCCTGACGTCATAGGAGGCCATGTTTCCGTGAGTGCTACATAAGCCGTTTATGCTGTACGGAAAGACCAGAGCACGCGGGATGTAAGACGAAAGCGAATTCTGATAGCAAATTAATTGCCGTCTGCTCTGTGGGCCCGGCAGAGGAATCGTGAAATAAAGAGCAGATCGGGGGAGGAGAAGGTAAGAGTTTTAGAACTCAGTGTCGGGACGACAGAATTAATCAGCAAGGCTACTGACAGGCATCATAATTTTGCTCCTGCAAGACGTGGCTTGACACTGTCAGCTTAGCACTTCCTCTACAGTTCTGACATTCATGAGGTAGCTGTGTAACATCAGCTTGATGAACAGACAGGATCCGCTGGACAGGTCTGGCCTCCTAGATCAGATCCACTGCGCAGTCTCTGACAGAACAGCAGCGATACGAGACTCGCTCCTATGCTTTGCAACACGTGAATGCGCAATATGGAAGTCCTGTTTCTCGGAAAATCTATTCGTCTGCACTTCACTTGACAACTGAAACAGCAATTCATATTACATAACGTCGAATCATAGCATGACACTAAATACTGAATTTGAAAGGATGGGCATGGAATTTCTGTCAGGAAAATATACCGCAATTTTAATTATTAACAGTTCCATATAGAACCTACCATTCACGAAATATTAGTCGAATTATATCGATTTAAGATATTACTTACCTACTCATGGAGCTGAGCCCTTCTTCAGGACCAGCCAATTCTGCAGCTACTCAAGAATTTTCCAGCATTTTATGGAACCGGAAGATTCATTAACGTTTTCACAAGAGCCCTCCCCTGGTCCCTATCCTTAGCCAGAACAATCTAATCCACACCATCCCATCCTACCTCTCTAAGATCCATTTTAATATTGTTCACCCACCTACACCTTGGTCTTCCCAGTGCTTCTTTCCTTCTGGCTTTTCCACCAATATCCTTTATGCGTTCCTCTTCTCACCCATTCGTGCTACATGCCCTGCCCACCTCATCCTCTTTGAGCGGATCATTCTAATTATACTTGGAGAAGAGTACAAGTTATGAAGCTCCTCATTATGCAGTTTTCCCCAACCTCCTGCCACTTCATCCCTCTTCGGTCCAAGCAGAGAAATAAATACAGTGCAGTAGTTAGTTTGTTATTGGAGAGGGAGGGTTTCCCCATGCACTTAGACCTGTACTGGTCCATTGTGCTTCCCTCTATGATTTCTAACAGTCTCTATATCCTACCGGTACTGGTGCTTACCATCAGTCCCGCCCAGCCAGCGAGACCGGCTCTACGAGCTGAGAGGTATCTATAATGCTTCCCCCATCTACCAGAGGTATTAGAGACTGCTGTTGGGCGGGAAACGTCCGTAATTTGGCTCAGTGACCTCCTTTGGAGATATGAGGTTCTTTTACGTGCCGTGAAGCTACGACACCGGACCCACGGCTTAAAGTCCCTCCCGGAGGACTTGTTCCCTGAATTTTTCCGCCCTTAAAAATTCGACGACCTCCGCCGGGTATTTGAACCCGCGTACTACGAGTCATGAGGTGGGAACGTTACCTCTAGACTACGGAGGCCGCTAATACAGTGCAGTAACTACGTACATAATCTACCTGATGATAACCTTATAGAGTCGAAACATGTAAAAGAGACAGCTGAGCCCGTGCTCGTGCTTGTGCTCGCCAGGCTTGTGCTCGTCGGAAGCTCGTCTGGCTTTTACTTGTGCTCGTAAATCTTCGTCCACACTACTTCAGTTGCTGACAGACTTCGGCGCGTGAGGATCCGTATATTTACTCGTAGTGTGTATAGGCTGTAGTCGTATTTTAATTTATTGGCTGTAGTTTTTCAATTAAAAATTTAAATTTGCTTGTCTCGTGACTTGTCATATCGTCCACATTATTCGCGAGCATAGCGAGTCACACGAGCACGAGTAATGCGGACGCGCCTTAAGGCATCGCAGGGTAACACACCACGATTCTACGCGCGCGACAAGTACACAGTTGCACCTCTAAATCTGACCCGATTAAACACCGCAACAGGAGACTGCAATGTAGTTCCAGAACTTTTGTTTTTCTTGTCTCTGTGGTATTCATGTGTTCACCCAATAAAGTTACCGCAACGGAACAGATCAGGAGGTGACGTGGCCCAGCAGTCATCATATGAAGAAACAAATGCCTGATAAGTTTCATGATCTGTGAGCGGCGGCACAGAGGAATCATCGCGGGTACGGTGAACTGTGCAGCAGACAAAGGAAAGGCGCCCCCTCTTGCAGAAATTCCTGTCTGAATTAAAAGCCGCCAAGAGATGGAAGGTTACATTCTCACAGCAATTATATTTAATTATTTACAACGGCTAAGACACCTTGGTGAGTCCATACCTCATCTGTTTCACTTAAGTGCTCGATGTCACGGAGTTTGAAATGTAATTTATTAAATCTGTCAGCACGTAATTGCAAATCCGGTGAGATAGAGAGACGTCCGTGGCCTTGAGTGGGCATTCCGTCGCATGCGCACTGAGTCTTACATCGTTATTACGAGTACATGCATTGCAGTCTCTTGAGTGCAGCTGTAGTGATTAGCACAATGCATTATGTATACATAATAGAACGTTGTTCCCACATGGCTTGCTTGCATACAATGTACTGACCAAACAAATTTCCACGCATTTGTTACACAGATACATAATTCGTGAGTTCTAGTCACATATGCATACAGGGGTTGAACAAGTAAAGAGAACACTATTAAAAGTAGTGTAAAAAGTAAAGCTATCCCTGTAACAGGCCGTGAAGGCCCATAGGGTTGTGAGATGTTCAGGGTCCCACACTATCTAGACAATCGGCTCAAAGATGGCGGTAAGGTTGTCAGCCTTACGCGCCGGCCGCGCTTTCCTCCCCAGGAAAAGTATTTAATTAATTTCTGGTACTCATTTCTATTAGAGGCTGAGTAAACCCCAGGGCCTAGTGCGGCTGGAAGGATTGGTTCAACTGAAAAAATCCAATGACCTCATCGGGACTTGAACCCGCGACCTTCCGGCTTGTAGCATAGCCCCTCAACCACTACGCTACCGCGTGCTCCCAATGAAACACTATGGACATTGTACACATTTCTTTATTAGTATGGTGTTGGACCATCTTTTGCCTTCAATGCAGCTAGAGTCCTTCTTTCAATGGACTCATACAAGTTTTGAAAAGTCTCTAGCGGAATTTTACACCATTCTTTCCGAAGAATATCTTCAGGTCTCTTTAGAGCTGTTGGAGGTGGGAATCTGTTCCTCACTCTAAGTCTCCGTACTGACCAGAGTGGTTCAGTGATGTTCAAACCTGGTGGCCAGGGAAGACGCTGAAGTTCACCTTCACGCTCCTCAAACCATGCCTGAACAGTTCCAGCTGTGTGCATGGCGACATCTGTCATCGTTGTTCTGAAATAACGTCTGGACCATGGGATGCACCTGATTACCCAACCTGTCCACTTACTCCCTTGCAGTAATGGGACCAACAGAACACTGTACCGCGATGTTGCTGCCCAAACCGTCACAGAACCTTACTCGTGTTTCACTGCTGGAGACATGCATTCTAGACTGTAGGCTTCTCTGGGTGTTCTCCGAACGCAAACTCTTCCTGATGTAGGGAACTGCGAGAAGGACGGCTCATCTGACCATATCACGTGCGCGTTTCCAGTTGTCTCATGTCCAGGTTTTGTGGTCGTGACATCATCGTTCGCGCATCTGAGCATTGCTTTCAGTAATCTGAGGTTTAGGAATTGTAGAAATTTAGGAATTGGATTTGTGAAGCTCACGTCGGGCAGTTTTTGTGGAAACAGGGTCTCCGAGACGAATATTCAGTTCTGCTGCAGTAGTTGTGTGATTTTTCGAATCAATTCTTCTCAGTGTACGACGATCTCTTTATGCCAGTGTTGAATTTCTCCCGCTGTTTCCCTTCGTTGGTGTTGTCCTCCCATTATTCGTGCATGCCGACATAACCTCAGAAACTGTGGCCCTCCATACATCTAGTAATGTGGCAGTTTTTGTCATAGATGCTCCAGCTAAACGCGCACCAACATCTCCGATTTTCCAATTCTTTCACACGGACTGTCACCCTACACAATCAGTAATGCACTTACACGAGCACTACAGAATGTAAACAAAGGAAAGAACAACAGTAAGCGCTGACAACTGAAGTTCTTTCAATGTAGCCCACAAAAACAAATTCCATCCCTCAATTTCTTGGTATTTCCATTACTTTATCCGCCCCCTGTATGTATTAACGCAACAGTGGAATATCACACAGTATATATCTTATTAAATATAAGGCTCTCACAGCGGTAAGGAGGAAGAATAGTGTCGTCTGGAATAAGAGGTCGTGTAGACCGGTAAAATTCCATAGACGTTTCGGAGTAATATACTGCTTCCATCTACAGTGTCTGAGTATTAGAAAGAAAAAGCAATCAGCGCGGAACTCACGTAGAAACCTTGGTTCTAACATATATCTGTAAAGCTGTCTAGACAGAACCAACAAGGACGCAAACAGAAGAGTAACTTCGCCCCTGAAGATGGAGATAATATCCTCCTCCGAAACGTGGTTATCCGCTACCGGACTGCACGATGTCACATCCCAGAAGACAATACGTCTCATATGTCTTGTAAGGTGTAAATGTAACATTTTGTACGAAACTATTCGTTATACCCTTAGCAACTAGCCTGTTCACCTCTAATAGCTCCAGATCACAGACATTGGTGTGGGTGTAACATGTAGCACGCAAGGGCCAAACCATAATAAATGTGGATAAAATGTTGGTGGGATAACTTTAATTGTTTCTTGCATCCTGTTGTATTAGGGTTAATTTCACCGACCACACAACACGTTTTTATTATTGTGACACTACATGTTTCGACCTCAAGAGGTCATCCTCAGGTGTACGAACACAGTTGCACAATCACACGCAATCACATTCGTTTTCCACTTATTTCGATCCTGTATCCTGTTCAGGCCTACGCTCAATAATATATGTCAAGTTCTTCTTATAAAATACAAATTAAAATACTATTCAAATGTTAAAAGTTAAAATTTAAAAATTTTAAAATGTTAACTAGTATATAACTAGTTAAAGTGACCTATACACAGAGAAACAAGTGAATGTGAAAGTATAACCAGTGATCGAAATTGAACTTCGACTCACGGGAAAAAAAAAATACATTTTTTTTTTAATTTTTAAATTTTAAATTTTAACTTTTAACATTTGAATAGTATTTTAACTTGTATTTTATAAGAAGAACTTGACATATATTATTGAGCGTAGGCCTGAACAGGATACAGGATCGAAATAAGTGAAAAACGAATGTGATTGCGTGTGCAACTGTGTTCGAACACCTGAGGATGATCTCTTGAGGTCGAAACATGTAGTGTGACAACAATAAAAACGTGTTGTGTGGTCGGTGAAATTAACCCTAATATTGGCGGGATAACCTTAGATAAAGAGACAATTCGGGAGTCCTTGACGTAGATGGCAAGACAATTCTACACTGCAACTAATAGTTATACCATATGTGGGTGTGGACTGGATTAATTTAGTCCAGTGATGGCCCCTAATGTGCATGCTGATAAAACTTAGGGTCCCACAAAGGCAAGGCCTTCTTTAACATCCAAGTACTATAAAATTTTGAAAAATACCTTGCAAAATGGAGCTCATCATATCGTCAAGCAACTGTTGGATGTAGATCGAGCAGTGAACACATCGCCTTTGATGAAGTGTGTTTCAAGCGTTGGAAACAGTGTTCGCCAGTTCGCTCAGTCAGCGATGGGCGCTTGACCCGCGACCTTCCGATCTGTCTAGCGCCCTACGGTTCTAGAAGATGGCAAATGTTTCGGAAAGTGGATCTGCTTCTGCATTCAGGTTGCAGTTAAATTTCAGTCACTTTGTTCCAAAGGATGACACTCACCCTTCGCAAAGGGACCAACTGAGCGGAGCCCGTCGCTGAATTGTACGCAGAGCCGGTTATATTCTATTTCAGCTTTCCATTTTAATATTATCCTTTCTTTTACACTTGGTGCGCGGTTGCGTAATGAGTTGAGGCACTGTACCACAAGCCGAGCGATCGTGGGTTCGATTCCTGATGAGGTCACTGCATTTTTGCAATTGACCTAATCCTTCCAGCTGCACTGTGGCCCTGGGGTGGACTCAGCCTCTAACATAAATGAATACCAGGAATCTTCCTGGGGTAAAGCGCGGCCGGTGCGTAAGGCTGACAACCTTACCGCCATCTGTGAGCCAATTTTCTAGAAAATGTGGGAGCCTCGACGTCACGGCCTGTTACAGGAATAAATTTACACCATTTTAATCTTATATAAAGGTAGATCCTCCTGTCAGATTATCGGTGAATTCAAAATTAAGTATAGTATGCTACTAAATTTCGGGTATTTTTTAAAAAATCACCTTGTTGTGGACGATATGGTATCTTCAGGGTAAAATTCGTACATACGGACTGCTACATCTGATGTTATACCCAACCGAAATCAGGAAGCACTCACGCGCTATACATTTACATCACTTCCTTACTCGTGTGGTCAACTTTTCAGCAAAGTGAGTTTAGTACAGAGCAGTCACTTAAGAAGAAGTTTTCGGACTGTTTTCATCTCAGCATAAGGGCATACAGGACGTTCATGAAATTTGCAGTAAACACTCAGGAGCATGCGCACTGCAACATAAAGGCCTGTCGCGAGAAACCGCGATATTTTGAAGTTGGATCATCAACCGTACTGAATGTGGTGACTTTCGGCGTGCCCTCTCGTTTCAAGGCCTTCGTGACGGGCGTCTCTGCCACGCGTGCAACATCCGAGCCCCTGCCGCAGGGTTCAACGTTTCACTCATAAACAAAACATTTACTGTTGACGTAACAATTGGCATATCGAGCAGTGCAATTAGCCAAGCTCTCTCGTCTCTCCGTGTCTACCTTCGTTTTCTTTATTCCACTCTGTTTCTTATTTTTCTTTTCATCCTTTTTCGTTTGTTCTTTCTCCTCTTTCGTACTCCTTCGTTCCTTACTTGTTTTTTTTTCTGCCTTCATTCCCTTTCGTTATTTACTTTCTATTTTACTTACTTTCCTTCTTCCCGACCTTTGTTTCTTTTCCTCTCCCGTTTTCCCTTCTCAGTTTTCTTCACACGTTTTCCCTTCTTGATTCATTTTCCACATTTTCTTCTTCCTCCCTGTCTTTCATTCTGCATATATACTGAGCTTCTTCAATCCCTTTATTTTGGGCCTATATTCTTCTTTTTGATTAAAATAAAATAAGACTTATGACATCACCTTGCTGTCTATGTGTCACTTCATATAAGGTATTCACTAGCTCTGAAGAAGAACCAGAAGCGGGCTTGTGTTGATACGGTAATGAACCTAAAGATAACATAAAAAGGAAACGTTTTCCGGACTAGCTGAGAGTGGACCAGTCTCTCAATGAGGACTCTGGCCTTGTGGCAGTAACGAGTTGCTCAAGAAGTCCTTGCACCAGCAGAGACACGTTTTGTGGTATCTGGTAACCTTGAGTTTCCGCGTAGGCTTACGCAGTGTTTACATTGCAGCTGCTACGCGCGATTACTGGCCTTCCGTGAACATCTCAGTGTCCATACAGTTAGCGCCTTTGATCGCGCCATCGGGCGGTAGACATAAGCCGTGCTTACCCATAACACATTAGCTTCCCTAGCCATCTCAGTCTGATACCTGCTTCATGCTGGTTTCTTGATCGTCTTATTTTTAGACCCCGAAGACGGAAGCGAAATATTCCTCCGAAAAGTCAGTTGACTTTCGACGGATTACACACGTATGCAGAACATAATTTGAATGTTGCTCCCGCTTCAAACGTTGTGTTCCATACTGGTAAGTAAAATATATAGTCGCTGTGCTTAAGCACCATCTCATGAAGACGTATGGGGAAGTGGAGGTATAGTTCCATGCATTCTTAACCTTGACGTTACATGGGGGTGAGAATTCAGCGACCCGACTGTTGTGCTCTGAGGGCAGCCCCCCAGAACCAACTGGACAGAAGGCTAGTTGAGCCCCATGGCTGGTGTGAAATCTGCGAAGGGAATTATTTATTGCTTCTGCCGGGTATCGAACCGTGATTCCTTGGTCGTGTAGCCCGTACCCTACTGTCTAATCTATCCCAGCTCCATGAGTGTGGATCTAGTAATATAGATGACTTCAGATTAACCTCAAATTTCTCGACCTGTTTTATCGAAATGGACTGGTTTCTTCAGAAGCTATAGGATGGGCCACAAGCATAGACCCACGCACGGCTCCCCATGTAACTTGAGCCCTTGAGGAAGCGATCTCTAAGTTTTAGCATCAGATTACATCCGAGGCGGTCACTGCGCCGACTCTGAAGAATATTTCCTGGTATGTGACCCCGTGCAATTTGGTATAATTCTATCCCACTATAAGGCGTTATACCCCAGAATACAGCACTCTTTGAAAATGCAGATCTAGAAGTTTTTCACGATAGTGCATTAACACAATTATTATGTTTCTGGACATTATCCAAAACACCGTCCTGTTTCTATTTAAAACACAACGTTTCGGAGAGTGGCTGGTGTCGCCGTCTTCAGGTGGGACGTACTTCGTTAGGCCCTACTAGTCCCTACCTCCGGACTTAATTGGGGCACGAGCCCTCGCTTCCAAATCCGTTGCACTTCATCATCAGTCGGCGCGGTACAATCTCGAAGCCAAAAGCGTAGTAGAAAATAATTCAAACAAACCTAACCTAACCATTACCATAACACAACTTAGGCTGTGGTCACACAAGCGCACAAAATGCGGCCGTTGTAACGAACGTACTTTGCTGAGGACGTTGCTGAGGACACCACACAATTCCAGATTGCGGTGGGTAGCTTTTGTCTGCAATGGAGCCAGAAGAAAACGTAGTATTCGCCTCTCTTGTTTATTTCTACAACGGACGTCACGACGTTCGTTACAACGAACGCATTTTGTGCGGTCGGGTGGCCCCAGCCTTAGTCTAACGTAAACAAATCTATTTCTCTATGGCTCTACAGGGGATGTGGACCTCAGCCGCTCTTTCAGTTTCATAACCAATACACAGTCGGTAGGCCGCTCCCTTCGCAGAACAGCGCAAACACAGAATAAACGTACACTTACATCCATGTCTCGAGTGGGATTTGAACCAATAATATCAGTGTTCGAGGGGGCGAAGACGGTCCATGCTTCAGACCGTCCGGCCACTGTGAACGGTAACCTAACCTACATAACTTAAACATAACCTAACCATTACCTAACCTAAACGTAACCAAACGACATGAGCTAACCATAACCTATAAGTAACATAATCTAACCTAAATAGTGTAGTCTGTGACATATTTGCTGGAACTGTGAAGCTAGCACACAGCTGTTGCTAGGAAACTCTTCTGCAAACACGCTCGGTGCTAGGCAACAGCTTCGTAACACGCAACAATGGAGTAAATTGGAAGCGATGTTCTCTATGCGGGCCGTGCTTATAGTTAATTTAATTCGCTTAGTGGGGGATGGGGTTCAACTGGGTTCATTCGGCACGGCGACCACTGATTGGAATACTGTAGCCTGCCCCGGGTGCTTCTGACGATGGATAATTTGGTGGAATGAAAATTGGCAGTGGAAACCCAAGTACTAGGAGAAAACCCGCCTCAGCGCCAATTTGTCCACCACAAATCCCACTTTACCAGACCCGAGATCGAACCCGGGCTGCCGCGGCGGAAAGCTAGCGACTAACCGCTTGAGCTATGGCGCGGCCAAAGTGCTTATAGTTACTAATGCAACAATAGTAGAAATGTTGGGCTAGCTGTGTTCTATGCGATCCTTGCGCAAGGCTTTATAAGGACGCGATTGTGAATTGTGAATTAGTTCAGTGCGGGAGCTGCAGCTGAAAGGTGCCAGCCAGCGAGGACAGCAGCCGTTGGACGGACGCTACGTCGTTGGAAGCCGCTACCAGGCAACTCAGTGAAGATCGTCCCTGTGAACACCAGTCCGTGTGTGACAGTGATTTATAAAGTGTAGTCCAATAAATAAGTTTACCAACCCAACCCCGTCTATAGTCAATCCATCACGTGACAGTAACCTAACTACAGCCTAAGCGTAGTCAGATCTAAACTAACCTAAGCTGTATAGCAAAAAGAATGGTCTGCCAAAATGAGGCGGCTCGAGTAGTGGCCAGACTTCTGCACCTGTAAGTGTCACGCTGCGAGATTGAACTTCTCTTCTCTGCACTACGCCGAACACAAATGTCAACGTGTCATGACGCTACAATTTCTGGGCGTGCTCATGGCTTTCTCAAATTTGTTATATTCCGGGCGGCTCTTCCTCGCGAAGAAAGCATCGCATCACATCAAAGCAATGTTTATTGTTCTCTCAAAATTATATTTAATTGTTACAAGAGCTCCCAGCTGTGCTTCTATATAATTGAAAGTTCACATTGCCGCCAAAATAAGTTGAATTTACACACCCACCTGCCCTTTTTACGAGCGAGTATGTAGGTCAACGGAAACGGACCCCCCCCCCATGAGCTAACAGTTCATATCTGGTTCAGTCACCTTCAATTAGGGTCACAAATTATTCGTTCAAATTCAAATGTTACAACGTAAGTAAACGCGTGACCAGTTCAGCGAGGGAAACCATGAATTCAACTTACATGGTATTACACTAAACCGTCGAAAATCGGGATTAATTTGGAGATCTTCCGGATTACACGTTTACGACGGTTTACTGTACTTAATGCTACCATATAATCTAGAATGCTGGAGTTACGTCCTTCAGGCTAATATTTCATGATTTTACAGAACAGTCTAAAGGCAACACTTCTGACCCTCCTTGGTTATCGGCCGAATTTACATGCCTCATACTGCAAACACGGACTAGTCTGGTCTAGCGGTAATGGTCTTAACCCACATTCCGAAAAAAAAAATTCGAATCTCGGGCAGGATACCGGATATCAAAGCTGATATTTATCGTGATATTCCTCAGTCCCTAACGGCAAATGCTGAGATAGTACCTCGATCTGCCACGGCAACGTCCTTCAAAATTCTTTACAATTCATCAACCACCTTACCATTCGACGCTATATACAGGTGTCCCAGGAGGAAAGGTCAGTATTCTGGGAAGTCATAATGTCGGCCATTCTAAGCAGCGTGTATGTACATGTGTCACATTTTAGCCGTGCCATGCGAGATGTTCTCAGTAACACCTATCATGACGGATGGATACGTAGAGGAGGATCCACTGCATGGCCTCCACGCTCACATGACTTCAATCCTCTGGGTTTTTACCTGTGGGGACACCTAAACACCTTTGTGTATGCAGCTCCTGTTGACAACGAAGAGATACACCGCACTGTGCATGCCTGTCAGTCTACCCGCAACTGCCCCGCCATCTCTGAACGGATGTGGCCGTCGATGTTGAGACGCGTCGAGGAGTGCACTGAATCTCATGGAGGCAATTTTTGAGCATTTATAAATTTGCTCTTAAGCTATAGGTCTCAGTTTGAATGTTTCCAGACACATGTTGGTATGGACTCTTTTTCGTGTGTGACAGTAGAACTCGTGCCCTAAGTTCCAGCGCACCTGTCAGTTGCACCTTTCGTGAAGATGTAACTGTTCTGGCTGTTGTTTCCCGCCGCAGACATAACGTACAAGACCCGAAGATATTGTGAAATGTGTCAATATGTACGGTAGCCACTGATGTAAATATGCTGCGGTATGTTTCGATACGATTCGAATCCTCGTCTCCAGTCTGTTCTGTCTTAGTTACGTCAGCAGACTTTAAATTCCCAATCTGAGTGCTACAGCTAACCAAACAACTAACTAACTAAAAACGCTGACTAGCCCGTGAGAAATATCCAGAAAGTTTATTACCGTGTTCACAAAAGCCCGCCACTGGTCCCTATCCTGTGCCAGATGAATCCAGTCCTCGTCCCATTTGTTCTAAAATCCATTTTAATATTATCATCCCATCTATATGTACGGCTTCCTACAGGTCTTTCTCATTTAAGTATTCCTACCAAAACCCTATACGCACTCCATTCCGATGCATGCTACATGCCCCTCGTTTCACATTCTCCTTCGCCTGATCATTCTAGTAAAGTGTGGAGAAGAGGACAAGTTGTGAAGTTCCTCGCTAAACAATTATCTAAAGCCTTATGGACCCGTTAGTTCCTGCTTGGTTTTGGATTGGATACTGGATTTACCACACGACTCGGAACCCTAAGTACGTATATACAGCGACACCGCTAATCTCCACACCTTACAAATTGCTGTTGTAAACACTAAACCTTCTCCAGCCTGCAGGGTTTTCACTAGTCGTCAACTGGTAACGGCTTCTAACAGTTGTGAATCTTCAGCTTCCGCGCTCAGATTCCCTCTGAATGGCGCCTCCCTTCCAACTGACTCCTATCTTTACAGCCTCACGTACAGATCTGACTTGGTTGTTCCAGTTGTCTTCCTTATAACTCCTCGACAAAGTTCCCGCAGACAATACCGTTCATTTGGTATTCTAAACCTTCCCGCTGATATGTTTGCCAAGCCGTTCCCTGGCCGTGGCCGTCTCTTCTTGCTTATTAAGAATCTGTGCCTAGCAAAGGACGTAGTTCCGATGTCTGTTTCGCGGCAGTTGCCAAGAAATGAAAGTTGTTACAGAGCCGTTGGCTAGCAACGTCTGTTTCTTTGTCTCCACAGTTTGAGCAAGTATGCTACAATATAAATAGTACGTTAATATATAAACACGCCCACTTAATGTGGACGCTAATTAACACAGCAGCCCCACCTAGACATGAGTTGGGACCAAGACGAGGGACCCACCTCAGTGTTTACCCAATTACCACTTTGAAACTAACNTTCTGGTTTTTTTTTTTTTTTTTTTGCTATTACTTGCAGCTTGCGCGTAATAACGCTTGTACATCACCAGTACAGCTGCTGCCATCTCACGGCAGCAGCTGTAGTCACAGGACCCAGGTGTCAACGCGCCCAGAAAATTCATATTTGTGTCTGTGCTTCATTAACTGCCGATCATACTGGCCGCGAGGCCTAAGGCATGAACCGTCTTCGCCCGCTCGAACACTGGGATCGTGGGTTCGAATCCCACTTGCGGCCTGGATGTTTGCGTACGTTATTTGTGTTTGTGCTGTATTGTGTGTAGGTAACGGCCTTGCGACGGGCTCATCCATTGATAGATTGACATACATACATACATACAGATAGATAGATAGATAGATAGATAGATAGATAGATAGATAGATAGATAGATAGATAGATAGATAGATAGATAAAGCACCACTCAGCTTCTAACAGAAATTAATTCCAGGAATCTTCCTGGGGGTCACAGGCGTCCGGGGCATAAGGCTCACAACCTCACAGCCATTTTTGAACCGACTGTCTAGAAAATGTGGGAGCTTCGACGTCTCACAACCCTATGGGCCTCCACGGCCTGTTACAGAGGGAGCTTCACCTTTTCTATGGACTATAAGTACGGACGAGGTGACACTATCAGCGTATGCGAAGTAAGGTAAGAGACACGTGATAAGTTTGCCAGTGCACATCAATTGTTTGCTCGCATGCATTACTAGCAGAAAGTATAGGAGTCTGTCATTAAGGTTAGAAGGCCAAGTTAAGGTCAGGCTAATACCGGTAGGCCTGTTTCATAAGTCACGTGTCCTTGCGAGGGCCGTGTGGATTGCTGGCCGTAATAAGGAAATGCAGCCTACACAGAAAGATTACCTTTTCTTCCGCAACTGGCAACGTTACTGACTTGTATTCAGGTAGTTCCCGGTTCGATTCGGGGCCAAGACAACAACTCTTCCGAGGTTTATTAGATTTCTGCACTCCTTCTATGCAAACTCATATGCTCCTTCCATACACCTTACCGTTCATTATTCACTGAAGATTTCTGCCCTGTATTCGTTGAACATAGCCCGAAATTCGGAGGAAAATCCTGGCTCCTTCTTCAGGGTCGAATAATAACCGAGGCAAAAAAACTAAAACGAATCAAGTAATTTTTTTACTCTTTCTTAAACCTTGAAGATGGAGGCGACATATTCGACCGAAAATTCGATAACTTCCGATTTACTACAAGGTTTTATAAAGAACAGGGGTAGCGCATCGGTATAGCGATTGGTTACGGGCTGGACCACCAATGGGTCGGAGTTTGAGACCCTATAGTAGTAAAGAATTTGATATTTGAACTCAGAATCTCCCGGGTGAGATCATAGAGTGGTAACGCTATGGGCTACCATTCAGGAGGCCTTCGGTTCGATTAAAATTCTACATGTTTCCTTCAGTCTTCCGAGATAATATTGTGTCATACAGACCCATTGTTAGGCAACGACACCGAAATATGGAAATATATAACAGTCGTTAGGGCATGCACCCACGCCATCAAATGGATACAACAATAATGGGAGCACCAACAGACGCGAACGTAACGAGGGTACAGTAATAGGACAGAGTTTTCTGTGCGGTCCGTGCCGAGATATAAGCGGGACAAGTCTAGAGTGAGTCAGTTGGTTAGTGGGTCAGTTAGTCGAGATTTGCTGTACCTGACGCCGGAGATAGTTCGGGAACCCATAGGAAAAGGAACGTCGCCGTTGAAAGCCGTTACCAGACAACGACTGCTGTAGACACAGCAGGCTGAGAAGACTTAAGTGTGTGTTCTAGTAAACTGTGAAATGTGTGAATTACTGAAACGGTTATAATTTCTTGTAGTCAGAAATTTTTAAGGGTTCAATAAATCCAATTAACCACCCAAACCTCGTGCATAATCACTCAAACAAGTGATAATATCATTAAACAGACCAGGATCGCCTCTTTCTAAAACCTGACTGAGATATTTGCTTGCTCCCCACTCATGACAATTTCCTCCTCTCACTTTTAGCTATACATTATCAACCCTGGAGTGAAAACAGCGGCAATAAATAACATAAGATCAATTAGTCACATGAAACAGGAGAGCTAACCACTCACCACGGAAGTATGGAGTAAATGATTAAACGAGCCTTATATCCTGCGATCCACAGTTTGCAACTCCACACTGAAACGTTACAAGGCGAGAGCCTGCATGCAACTCGGCAGCTGAAAGCCGGTCGGTCTTCTGTACTGACGAGCAAAAGCAATAAGACAAAACATACGGGGAGTCAAATGTACTTAGGTTTACGAACAGCTGTGAAGGCTTCTGTCTTGTCAGCCCAGTTGCTTTGTTTCACTGTCGCACCAACCTGAACCCCCTTCAGACATTTCATGTTCCAGCAGTTGTTCGGGCGCACGCGTGTTCGACTCATATGAGTTGGTTACAGTGGCGTGGTTACATTACTGTTAAGTCATCTTACTTGAGATTCCGCGTCACTGGATTAATAATCGCCATCAGAAACAGAGCGTAAACGATTCTCTACAGCAAAGTTTTGCAAACTGCAGGTCGACACACCACAGAGGCTCGTGAAATAATCTTAGGGCCGAATTCTCAAGAATTATTTAAAATACAGGTGCATCCACGTAGTTATTATAAGTTTCAATATCGGTGGTTTCATAAAACGTAACTGCGACGAAGAACTGCACAGAGTTTTATTGATGTGGCTATACAGGAACATTTTATAGCTTACTGTAGGTGTAGGGAGGCTGTAAAGCTATTTAGGTTCCTGCTGTCACCGTACAGCCTGATAGGGACCTGCAACAATGTGCAGAACTGCACTTTTCGTGACTGTACAGGAACATTTTATAGCTTACTGTAGGTGTAGGGAGGCTGTAAAGCTATTTAGGTTCCTGCTGTCACCGTACAGCCTGATAGGGACCTGCAACAATGTGCAGAACTGCACTTTTCGTGACTGTACAGGAACATTTTATAGCTTACTGTAGGTGTAGGGAGGCTGTAAAGCTATTTAGGTTCCTGCTGTCACCGTACAGCCTGATAGGGACCTGCAACAATGTGCAGAACTGCACTTTTCGTGACTGTACAGGAACATTTTATATCTTAATGTAGGTGTAGAGAGACTGTAAAGCTATTTGGGTTCCTGCTGTCACCGTACAGTCTGATAGGGACCTGCAACAGTGTGCAGAACTGCACTTTTCGTGACTGTACAGGAACATTTTATAGCTTACTGTAGGTGTAGGGAGGCTGTAAAGCTATTTAGGTTCCTGCTGTCACCGTACAGTCTGATAGGGACCTGCAACAGTGTGCAGAACTGCACTTTTCGTGACTGTACAGGAACATTTTATAGCTTACTGTAGGTGTAGGGAGGCTGTAAAGCTATTTAGGTTCCTGCTGTCACCGTACAGTCTGATAGGGACCTGCAACAGTGTGCAGAACTGCACTTTTCGTGACTGTACAGGAACATTTTATAGCTTACTGTAGGTGTAGGGAGGCTGTAAAGCTATTTAGGTTCCTGCTGTCACCGTACAGTCTGATAGGGACCTGCAACAGTGTGCAGAACTGCACTTTTCGTGACTGTACAGGAACATTTTATAGCTTACTGTAGGTGTAGGGAGGCTGTAAAGCTATTTAGGTTCCTGCTGTCACCGTACAGTCTGATAGGGACCTGCAACAGTGTGCAGAACTGCACTTTTCGTGACTGTACAGGAACATTTTATAGCTTACTGTAGGTGTAGGGAGGCTGTAAAGCTATTTAGGTTCCTGCTGTCACCGTACAGTCTGATAGGGACCTGCAACAGTGTGCAGAACTGCACTTTTCGTGACTGTACAGGAACATTTTATAGCTTACTGTAGGTGTAGAGAGGCTGTAAAGCTATTATGTTCTCGTCACCGTACAGTCTGGTAGGGATCTGCAACGGTGTGCAGGAGACAGCATGATCATTCTCACCGGGCTCCAATCTATGGTGGACGAACTCTTTATGGTCCCTCACACTGATACATGAGGCACTAAAATAAAGAGGTTTAGTTTAGGCGGTAATGCAGCTGGCTACGGTATGGATAATAAGAGTCAGATTTTCAAGCGGGTAGATGGCAGTCCCGAAACATCGTGTGTGAAAAAGAATATCAGACAGTGAACAATGTGAAATTTAGTACGGATTACGCATAGCGTGTATGCTACGTCACACCCTGAGGAGGGAAACTTATGGAAGAAACATCTTGTATTTTCGACATTATGAGTGTGGAGCTCTCGGCGACCATCGTGTATACCGATCTTCACGAGTGGTATGACATATCTGTAACCGCATACAACGTTTATGCCAGTGACACGGCAACTCGAAACGCGTTTCAGACACGGAGTGTCACACCCCACAGGCTGCTTCTTGGGCAGCTCGTACTTACGGACAGTGACGGCATTTTGGGTTCTGGTATGCTGTTACTCAGGGTCGCCTAAACACCTTGTCCTGACAGCGAATCCTGTTTACAACGATTTAAATATTTCTCCCATTTTAATATTGACCTTCCCGCTGCGCCCAGCAGCGCTTCACGTGTCTAAACATAGAACAACAAACAACAGCAGAGACATTAACGTCGCGACAACTTGGACTGTAATGTTCAGGTTGAAAGACCGGACGAAAGTCACGTGGCGACCTCCAGAATAAAAAGCAAGCAGACCTTGGGATACCAAAACACATAACAACCTTGTCTGTAAACATAGCAATGATCGCAATTTGGTATCAGGTCCAACTCATGAAGCGGAGCCGCGCCATAGCTCAAGCGGTTAGTCGCTGGCTTCCCACCGCGGCGGCCCGGGTTCGATCCCGGGTCTGGTCAAGTGGGATTTGTGGTGGACAAAGTGGCGCTGGGGCAGGTTTTCTCTGAGTACTTCAGTTTCCCCTGCCAATCTTCATTCCTCCAATTGCTCCACAATCACCCTCACCTATCATCTGGGGCTGGTACAATAGGCCAGAAGTGGCCACAGAACAACGGACTTAGTCCCACCCCACTAGCAATAAAAAAATGAGGTTTTCTTTATTTGTGTGTTTATTTAACGACGCTGTTCGCTGCTGAGACTACGCATGATGATTACTGAATAATACGTAACGGTAAAATGAAACGGACGGTTAAGCAGGTGTTAGATGCCCAATTTGACGTATTTCCCAGCATTATGCTAGAGAGACTGAGGAACCCCAAGAGAAATCTCAAGACAGGTACCGGATCCTCTGGTCCGAGACGTTTACTGGGCAGAAACTTCGATGACGGTGATTATAATAATGCTAGTGGTGGTGATGATAAAAACATAAAAAGCAAAATATCATTTCTTCAGAGTTCGGGGCCCGAATTAAGTTCACTGGGCAAATCTGGAAAATTTAGTACACCAAAGCTGTAAAAGGCGACTGCTCCAAACATCCGACTTTGCGGAAGAGCATGTCGCTCCCATCTTCCATGTTCCTAAGGAACTTTGGACGCATTTTAACGGACTATACGGTGTTCCATACCAGAAGACACAATTCTTCATAACCACCGGTGTGATTACCTAAATTCCTTCAAATTTAGTTACACTACAATCTCTACAACATCTATACTGATGATGGCCCATTGTTAATAATAAACTCTACAAGAACTGAGAGCAGGATGGTGAGGACACCGAAGTAAAACCATTCAAATTCTAAAGTTCAATAAATCCTTTGTCGAAAAGGAGACAGACCTTCTGACAGAGCCTCGCGTGTGCATATGCATGTCGCTTCGATACAGTGTTGCCAGCTCGCTCTCCTCCGTACATTCATGTACCTGACAACACTGTCACGTGACAGAGTGTGACTACACTACGGGTTTCTGGATTGATGACTCGATTTATTGCACACTTTGATACAGTGACTACATATCACAGTTCATTATTACACACACTAGTATTCACAATCACGTCTTCACTGCTGTTGTTCTGTAGCGGCTTCCAACAGCGGACGTTCCCCTTAGTCTGGGTTCCCGAAATGCCCACACGCCTCAGCTACCAGCTTCTAACAGCAACAGCTCACGACTGACACTCAGCAGTTCTCTAACTCACTCACTCAACTCACGAACCAAATAACTCCTCATTGAGAGAGAGAGAATATAGGGGGGTTAACTCCTCACTAACTTCCCTTGCCCAGAACATCTCGGCACGGACCGCACAGAAGACACCCTTCCTCTGTTGCTGTTTACAGGCCGCTGCCTAGTAACGGGTATACACGCCATAATATCAAGTATTTGTAGTACAAGGCGCAAGCAACAGATGCCGAGAACTGACAGTGGTTGGTGCAGCAGAAACAGCAGCGGTACTTCCCCTGTCACGTGAATGAGTGACTATAGACGGGGTTTTCGATTGAAGAAATTTCTATCCAAATCCTATCAAATGAACAGTGGAAGTTATATTCGAGACCTAGCGAGACGGTGTAGTCTCAGTGGCGGGGCGCGACGCACCGGTTGAGACACATCAGTCACGCTCCCCCCATACTTTGCGGCCACTGTATGCAAGTGTTATACAGGCGTGACACTCCTAATTGGATCTCCCGTTGCCGTGAAACCTATCTATAGTCCGTCCATAAGAGCTCCGCCCATGAACATTTGTAAAGTGTGCCGTTGTAATTGCTGTCATAAAACAGGGCGATACCCGTCGGTTAGCAATTCATAAAGGCTCTTTCTCAAGCGTCTGACGTCACTTCTTATTATTACTTGGTCTCGTGTATACGCTGACCTCTGTTCTTTCAATAAGGGGTTTGGACATGGCCGTTTGCACGACTAATTCATGTGGCGGACGTTGTAGATATGTCGGGATCAGTGACGCAGTCCCTGATAGCTACGCTCAGGCAGTTAGTAACTGGCTTCCCAGAGCAGCGTCCTGGGTTCGATCCCAGGCCAGGTCAAGTGGTATTTGTGGTGGACAAAGTTGCACTGGGTCAGGTGTTCTGCCAATCTTACTGTTTCCCCCGCCGTTTCTCATTCCGCCGACTGCTCCACACTCATCATCATCATCTGGGGATGGTGCAAAAAGGCCAAATTGTGGCCCAAGTACCAAGTGGACTCATCCCACCCCAAGAAACTAAAAAAAAAAAGTATAACTAACTCCATGGAGATGAGTCTTTCTTAAGAAGCAGACCGTTGCTCAGCTACTCAGGAATTTCCAAACATTTTATGGAACCCGAAGGTTCATTACCGTGTTCACAAGAACCCTCCACTGGTCCCTATCCTGAGCCAGATCAATCCAATCCATACCATCCCATCCTATCTCTCTAAGATCCATTTTAACATCCGCACAGCTACGTCTTGGTTTTCCCAATGGTCTCTTTCCTTCTGGCTTTCCCACGAATATCCTATATATGCATTCCTCTTCACCCCCATCCGTGCTACATGCCATGCCCATCTCACCCTCATTGACTTGACCATTCTAATTATACTTTGAGAAGCGTACAAGTTATGAAGCTCCTAATTATGCAGCTTCTCCAACCTCCCGTCACTTGACCTCTCTTTGGTCCAAATATTCTCCTCAACACCCTGTTTTCAAACACCCTTAGTCTGAGTTCCACTCTTAATGTCAGAGAACAAGTTCCACTCCCATACTGAATTTACAATCCAAACAATCCGTCCGAAGTCCTTTGTGACATTTTGCAACAAACTTATTTTTTTATGGCGAACGGTGGTTAGCCCTTTGCAAAATCTCCCAAATTGGAGGACCACCCCTTGTCGGCTGTCAGTGACTGTTTAGTCAATACATTCCATATCTGGAGGCCATTTACTCCATGCCGTGGTGACAAGGGACCCACTTAACGTGAACCTGTAGCGTATAATTAGCTCTGTTCTACATATTTCGGCACGCTGTACGCCGCATTCATGAAATTCGTGCATCTCTCCAGTTGCTTTCCGTTTCTGTTCATGCGGTCTGGTACCTTAAACCGATGCACTCGCATATCCACCGCATTTCTGCAGCCTGGCGACAGTTCAGTGCATAAAGCGTGGGCCCAAAACATGTCAGAGGCTTGGACTTCGCGATGGTCAGGCCTACGAACAGTTAAGCTGCCTTTTCGTAGTGGCAAAGTAAGTAAAGGCATAACCTGCTGTATAATTCTGCACTGACAGATGTCCTGCCTACATCCGGCATAAATGTTATCACTGCAGGAAACTGACAGTGTGTACGGCGCCCAAGAAGCACAAGTGCCCTTACCAGGACGCTGCGTCAGTGCGGGTACACTCGAGCTGAATTACGGTGCAACAAACGCGGCGCCTACTCAGAGAGACCATCCCCTCCTCGGGTCGCAGAGGGGACCCCATGTCCAAACATACACACGGTCTTGGAACGAAGAGAAATATGGTCATGGGTCCCGAATCCAAGAACGACCGTGCTGGCGAGGACCATCAGCAATTTATTGGACTTGGACCGAAAAATATGTCACATCATTTTTCAGTTTACGCTTTTTATTTTTGTCAACAGGAATAAATAATACAAATATTAGGTTTCTGGGACCGCCTCTGTGGTCTATTGGTCAGAGTTCCTGCCTACAGTTCCAGAGGTCCGGGTTCGATTCCCTGAGCTACCAGATTTTCTGAGTAGTAGTCTAGAACGGGGTCCAATCAGCCTTGCGGGGATAATTGTGGAGCTATTTCAAGGAAATGGCGGCTCCGTTCTAGAAAACCGAAATTAACGGCCGTGGGGAGTCGCTGCGCTGACCACGCGACACCCTCTATCCGCTAAAGTTGGCACTAACTTCACCGAGAAGCGGCAGTCGCTCGGTCGGTATAGTTCGCTTGCGGACTAAAACCACGGAGTTTTTTATTATGTTTCTGGACACTATTCACCATCCTGTTTTTGTCAAAACACACGACGTTTCGAAGACTGGATTCTGTCTCCGTCTTCAGGTGGAACATAGTGAGTCGGGCCCGGAGATAGGGGCTACGTCTGTCGATTGTGCCCAACGGAGACGGAGACATAATCCAGTCTCCGAAACGTCGTGTTTCTAAATAAAATTAGGAAGGTGACTTAGATAAAGGCAGGATGATGGATAATGTCCAGAAACATAATATTTCTATTATGTACCATCGTCACAAAATTTAGTTCTTAAGGAATAAATACAATTTTCATAACAAATAAATATTTTCATTAATTCAGTAAAATTTATTTAAATAAATCGAGTGAAGACAGATCGCTTTTGCTGGCCACAAATAATGCGACTGAATACTCAATGTGAAGTGAGGGACCTGAAGATGTTTACTCCTATAATTCAAAGGAACAGACGTACACAAAGAAAACACGTTAAATGCAGATAGGCAAGCAGGGTACATGGAATTACAGAAGCCATATGGGGAGTAAAAGCAAGAGCAGTGTAAAGAATGAAGCTCCATCCATCATGGATTGCAAATGGCAACAGTAAATCTCGCTTTCTGCGATGTAATCTCGAACAATACAAGCTACCAACTGCGCTGGTCTACAGCACGAAATGGAATTTCCAGATAAAGAAACAACAAAGTATGATTACAGGAGGTCTGGAGCAGATCTACAGGGCTGTGTTACACACATTCTATTGTATCTGCGAAAGATTAATTGTATACTCCACAATATATGGCATACTAACTCACCTCACATCTTCGGAGTATGCACCTCTGAAAGTGGTTCAGCGAGCAATGTGGCAGCTTATATATCTATATATACGAGATTTCCGAGTGATAAGCGCAATAATATGATATATGTTTGTGAAATTTTCAATTTGGGAACGTAAATGGTTATTAGTGGGGCACTATGATACAAGCCGGAAGGTCGCTTGTTCGATTACCGATGAGGTCATTCTATTTTTTTATTTAATATTTTCAGCTGCACTATGGCCCTGGGGTCGACTCAGCCTCTAACAGAAATGAGTAACAGGAATCTTCCTGGGGGTACAGGGCGGCCAGCGCATGAAAATGAGCTCATCGCCATCTGTTTGTAGATTGTGTAGAAAATGTGGGAACCTCGACGTCTCACAACCCTGTGGGCTTCCATGACCTGTTACAGGGACAGTTTTACCTTTCTTAATTGTTTTTTTTTATTGCTAGTGGGGTGGGACTAAGTCCCTTGTACTGCGGCCACTACTGGCCTATTGTACCAGCCCCAGATTATAGGTGAGGGTGATTGTGGAGCAACTGGTGGAATGAAGATTGGCAGGGGAGACCGAAGTACTCGGAGAAAACCTGCCCCAGCTCCACTTTCTCCACCACAAATCCCACTTGACCAGACCCGGGATCGAACCCGGGCCGCCGCGGTATTTTTCTTTCTTCGCGACTCAGCTGACATTTATACACAGATAAAACAACACATTTCGCGTAAAGTTAAGAATCACAACACAGCAGTTCGCTCATATGCCACGCAAGTTTTCAATTACATCGTCGTTCCAGTGATTCCTAAGTATGTCACCAATATCTTAAGTTATAAGCCCATAGTGCGATGTATCGCATCATCGGGTGGTGACGTAATCGTGACGTCATCATTAGGAAGCTACTAGACTTCAGTTAATACTTGACAGCAAGCAAAACCGCACGTCTCGTCGAACACACAGGAATTTTCTGCCGTGAGGCTGCCCACTCGAGGTATGACGTACCTTCAGATGTGTCTGAGACGAAGCGGCTGTGACTTGTCACTCCGAAAGGACCACAGTCTTGAAGCCTGCCTTTTTTTGGGTCCCTAACTGGATCCAATTTAGAAGTACCAGGAAACCCCTTGTGATTAGGTAACGGTAAGGTTGAAGAATGCCGGTCACGGTAGCCGAGCGGTCTAAGGCATGCACTGTCTTCGCTCGCTTGGAAACCAGGATCGTGGGTTCGAATCCCACTCAGGGCATGGATGTTTAGTTTGTGTGTGTGCGTTTCTCTGTGTTTGTGTACAGGTAGAGGCCTTGCGACGAGCTGATCACCCGCCCAAGGGGTCCTACCGTATGTCCAAGATCTAGAAAAACGGAGTGAACGGAGAAGTTCATAGAGGTAGGCCTAGGCCCACTGGGGCTGTAGTGCCAAGGAAAAAAAAAAAGGTTGAAGAATGCCGTCTTCTGGGATGTGGCGCCATGTAGATATTGTATAAACCGAGATTTCGGAGGAACGTGTCGCCTCCATCTTCAGGGTAAAAGAGAAAAACGGAAAAGTTCCTCGAGCGAAAAATCAGCGTGAGTAGGTGGCTGCAGACTGAGTCACCACCGTGAAAACCTCAAATCTTACAAAGGTAAATTGTCTCTAGCCGATCCCAGTGGCCGAGCTGTGGCTCGAACACTGGGATCGTGGGTTCGAATCCAACTCGAAGTATGGATGTCTGTGTACAGAAACCGGGTATGGGCTAGATGGCAGTAGCTCGATTACCGGTAAGGACAAGAAATTTTGTCTCTACTCCACAGCGTCCAAACCGGCTCTGGGGCCCACCCAATCTCCTATCCCGTTGCTCCCACAGGACATCAGCGAAACGTTTCGTTTCAATTCAGTTTCTTAATCTTACACAGTCGGTAGGGCTCCTTGGACAAGGGGATCAGTCCGTCGCTACCTACACAGGACAACACAAACACAGAATAAACGCACACAAACATCCATGCCTTGAGTGGGATTCGAACCCACGATCCCCGCGTTAGAGCGGGCGAAGACAGTTAATGTTTAAGACGGCGCGCGACCGCTCAAACCCAAAACGGATGAGTGTAATTTGGGGTGTTCAGGGTTTCCATATTAAAAGCGGCAGAATTAATTCAATTTCTGTTCAGAACAGTCCTGCAGGAACTTCCCATAACGTAAAGGTGTATGTTACATCAGCTCTCTATCGTGTCAAATTGAAACGCTTTTCACATGGATGCTACATGGTTTGGTGTGGTATTTTCTCATGTACATGAAGTGTACGGCGAACATATTTTTGGGAATTTTAAGCGCTCACTGTGGCAAGATGGGCTCAGTTAGCTTAAAGCAGGCATGTCAAACTCAACTTGTACAGAGGGCCACCTCAGCCCTATAAATAATAGTTCAGGGCCGCACTTCAAAATATACATTAGATTTTGATACAAGGAAATTTAATTCTATGTACTATTTAGGAATAATTTCAATATAATTACCTAAAGTCACATATCTTACAGTTTTAAAAAGCAAGAGAATGCCATTTTTGACAAGTATGAAACAACTGTTCAATATGTAAAAAGAGAGATTACACAAGAAATTATGTTAGAAATAGCAAAACACTGAATTTCCTGCAGCCTGCTAATTTATGTCTGCGTGAGACTTGTTGCCTTCTGGTCTGTTGGAAAATTGTCTTTACAAAAAATATTTCTACTAAAATTTTAATATTTATTTTAATATCAATTAGCTCTAGAAGTTGAGCGGCCGCATGTTTGACACGGCTGGCTTAAAGCCTCAAATATCTCACCAAAATTAACTTATAGGACGAAAACACAATTCACACGAACTTCTGAGATGACATTTCAGCTACTTCCCTTATTTTGGAAAATGAAAAAGAAGACTTATGAGATCACCTTCCTGTCTGTATGTCGCCTTTCTTAATTTTGGCTTTCTATGCGGTCCGTGTCATATTATAAAAAGGAAATCAGGCGATTTATTCTTACCTGATCTTCCCATTTATCTTTCATATATAACGAAACCAGTTAAATATTTGTATTCATATGCGAGCTGAATTCTTTGTCCCTTTCTCTCATTCGCTTCTTATTTTGCCCCTTTCCTCATTCCTTCTCTCTTTCTCCTACCGTCTTTCTTCTTGTATTTACGACGCTGTCAGTCCCTTAGGTTTTATAGCATCGAAAGGTATGATACTTTATGACTGACGAGATGAAAAAGAAGTGATCGTGGCCTATTCGAGACACTGACTCAGTATTTACCTGAAGGGACCAAGGAAAATCACAAACGGAACGATCATGATAGGTGGTGTCTAGGCCGAGATTCGAGCTGAGCGCCTTCCGAACACGATTCCAGATCTTTAGCGGTACACCATCCTGTTTGGTCGTTTCTGCCTCCATAATTAACCTCCTTCTTTGCAAGTATTTGATTCATGCCTTTCATTACTTTTAATTTGTATCCATTGTTCTATTCTCCCTCTGCATTCCTTCACGTCCCGTAAAACGCCGCATGCAGCCTGCAGGGTTTAGAGAGAACGCGCAAAATTTTCAGCCTTTAGCACTATGTGACAGTGACGTCGAACCTGGGTCTATAAGGTCATAAGACTTGGCTAACAGCATATAAAGCCCACAGTATCACAACTTAATGAAACTTCTAACCCAAATGCGCGTATGATCAATCATGGGAATGTCTAGAATCAACACTGTGAAAACGAATTCTGCACGCAAGAATGGGTTTCAGGGCTCGAGAGAGCTTATCTCTTTTCTCCTGGAAGTCTTCCCTATAATCGCAACATCAAATCGAGTCTGCCTCGAATCTAAGCGGCTCTTGGGAAATACGGGAACATAAAAGAGAAAAAGTTACCGTTCCTAAAAAAAGAGAACTGGAGACGAGAAGGGGTAGAGAGGGAGGAAGAGAAATAAAGCAAAAGGAGACCAACCAGTTCTCAAATTTGTGGGCAATTTAGATGAAAGAAGAGATCTTGCTTCGCGTACAAGTGTGTGTATATAAAAGTTTCGTTATGTATCGGCGAGCACTCGAGACCAGAAGCAAATAAAGAAACACTTGTCCAAAAGCAACATTTTCCACTTGTGGTGTCACTACACACAAATGCGAGGGCTCTGGTAGTCTCCGCTTGTCTTCAGACACCGACGTCTCCCTGCAATACCAGCACAACTCCAACGCACTTCAGTCAAATGTACCTTCAGGGCACTGGAAAGCCGTTCCGTTTTCGCGCGCCCCTACATTTGCGAGTCAGGCAAAGAGAGGCGATTGCGAGGGCCTGAACATAGTGGACAGCTTCCTGTTCACACGTAGCAAATGAAATACCAATGGCGACAGCAATGATTTTCCTTCTGTCTGCAAGTACTCTGCTATGAAAGTTCCGGCTGCAGTGAGATCGATTCGCTGTAACATGTGAACTTAATTTTCAAGTGAACTGTACAGATATTAGAAGCAAATTATCTGGAATTATAATTAAATTATCTTTAAAGTATTTATAGTTTATTTAGTACACTAGTTATGTAAAATTACATTAGCAAGTCAAATTTAATTTCTGTCAATTCCGCTGCCTTTGTTAATTAAAAAACTTTATCATGAGAGAATCATTCGGGATAGCTCAGTCGGCCGAGGTTCGATTCCCGGAAGAGATAAGAGATTTTTTCAACTCCACAGTGTCCAGACCGGCTCTGGGGCCCATCCAGCCTCCTATCCAATGGGTATCGGGGGCTCTTTCCCCGGGGGTAAAGCGTCGGGGCATGAAACTGACCACTCACCTCCATCTAGCGCCAAGGTCAAGGAAGCCGGAACTGTACCTCCAGTCTGCCATACACCTTCATGTTGTAGTCCTTAATTAAGTACAGACACAACTTTGCTTCGTGCGTCAACGCGAAAGAACTTCACGCTAAAACTATTAGAGATATATTTCTGTAACTAATTTCATGAAACTGAGTTCTTGAGAAGCAAGAAGTTGCCAAAAAAAAAAAAAAAGAAGAAGAAGAAATTCATTACAGTCCGCCACTGGCTCATATTCTCAGCCACACAAATACATTCCACAGCCCATTATATTTCTTTAGGATCAATTTTGATATTGCTCTACCATCCATAAGTAGCTCTACCTACTTCTCTGTTTCCTTTAGGGTTCCCTCATGCGTGCTGCATGTCTTGCCCGCCTCGAGGAGTACAAATTGGAGACACAAGCCACACAGCTGTGAAGAAGGAAATATTATTTGATGCTCCCCACGTTACGTCACGAGTGGTTCTTAATTAGTTCTTAATTAGTGCTGTGACGTGCTCCGATATTTGAGGCTGAAAGAGACAATTTCGTGCATTGACTCCAGAGTCCCAGAAGAAGCTAAATGCAGTGCAGTGCAGTGCAGTGCAGTGCAGTGACCAGTGGCTCGGTAAGCAATATAATTCTATGAATGCAAGATTTGAGGTTCTCACAGCGGTAGCTATGAAGAGTGCAATCTTATGGGCTATAACATGGGGCAGCATGTTGAAAGTCAACGGAAGTTCAGAAGAACACATCACATTCATGGTCTTCACTGCACAGCTTGGTAACGGCTTCCAACAGTGGACGTTCCTCTGCTACCAGACTCATATCCTCACAGGCTTGCGGCAATTTCAAATCCTACTCCTCTACCTCTTGTCTCACGACTGTCCCGTAATGGCAGCTGGTCCTCTTTAGATATTCTCGGCACGAACCGCACAGAAAACACTGCTCCCACAAGTTACTCCATTGTTTCGTGTTATACAACCGTTATCTAGCAATGGCTGTTTCTCAGGCTCCATAGTTCTTGTTTTGAGCAAATATGCCACAATATTAAGCATTAATACCTATTATTCTTGCAAATAAAGTGTTTAAAAACTAATTAATTATTAATAAAAACGGTACACAATGTTAGTGGTGGCCCTGTCGGTTAAACTGGTCGCAATATTATTTGATTATTCTACTTGAACTGACAACTAAACGTTTCTTGTTAATACGTGCCAGATATAACACTTCACCACCGTGCCACGAGCCTCAGAGGGCGAAGTGCGACACCGCACAGAGGTGAACCTTGTCTGCAGACTCAAGAAGATGCCCGCAGTCTGCCAGTGCCTGTTTATCGCAGCGCCTGTCTCAGAGATGCCTGGCAGTGCCATACGGCCTCTTTGTTTCTGCTCATGTTGCATGCTAATTACAACAACGAAATGAATTTAAAACAGGTAACTAAATAAATGCCGGTCACGGTAGCCGAGCGATCTAAGGCGTGTACTGTCTTCGCTCGCTCGGAAGCCGGGATCGTGGGTTCGAATCCCATTCAGGGCATGGATGTGTGTGTGTGCGCTTTTCTGTGTTTGTGTACAGGTAGAGGCCTTGCGACGTGCTGATCACCCGCCCAAGGAGTCCTACCGAATGTGTAAGATCTAGAAAAACCGAAGTGAACGGAGAAGTTCATGGAGGTAGCCCTAGCCCACTGGGGCTGTAGTGCCAAGGGGAAAACAAACTAAAGAAATAACATCACGGAAATTAAAATAAAAACCCACGGGATGGCGGAGAATAATATTAAACGGTTTATATACAAAATGCCTTGTGTGTGTGTGTGTGTGTGTGTGTTGTTTGGAACTCGTTAAGTTACCGGCAGAGCGGGGGGGGGAAGTGGGGGGAGGGTCAGTGACCCAACTCTTCCAAGAAACGACATGCCTGTCTTCCTCTGTTTAGTGCCAGTTTGTGGGACATGATATCAGTGCTGGAATATCCCATTTGTTAAAATAAAACGGGCAGACGTTTTCACCTGACCCGCATCCTAAACCGTGCCCTGTAATGTGTAACTCAGCAAGAAAGAACTGTTGTCCTTCAGGGGTATCATTACAGTGCCCTATCTAGTGGATACTGTGGGCTCTTTCCCGGGGGTAAAGCGGCCAGGGAGTAAAGCTGACTGAGATTAACTTTTTCTAAGGACCCCAACTGATTTGGCGTCTTCTGCCCCTTTCACCGGGGAACGAAAATAGATCAAGTTTCCGAAACGTCGTGTTTTCTATTTTATAGAATACCAGACGATGGAAAAAGGTACCAAAACCAAGAAATTCTGCGTGAAAAATTCTGTTCACAGTTGAGTACACACTTTAAAGAGGCATGTGGGATTTAGGAGCAAGAGAACTTTCAGACTGTGTTGAGGGCAACTGGAGAGACTGAAACCTTGCGAGGAAGTATCCAAGATTGGCTTCAGCTGGATGAAGGAGACCATGGATCTTAGATTCTGGAAGCAAGAAATTTCTGCAGTGATACTTTTTACTTATTTTTATCAACACTGTTATTTTTTTTTCAATTATTTTTTCTCAGTTTTTCTTGTTTGGGGCTACCTTCTGCTTCATTAATTCGTATTATCGCTTAATCCGAATGACCTATCCACCCCGCAATTAATCTGGATTAGCGAGGATTTACTGTAACTATGTGTGCATGCCCCTACCAAGTGCGCTTGAAACTGCCCTGTCTCTGAAGTCGTCATGCCCCATAAATTCATGTGAAGTTGGCGCTCTGGAATTCCATGAAGAGCCACAATATCTCGGCAGCAAACATACCGACTGAGCGCGGGTAGTACAAACAGCTTGCATACTCTGTTCGGTAAAGACTATTATAGACTGGAACGCGAGCAGAATCCTCTATTTAATAGCCTGAAGAGGTGAACAACCGCTGCAAAGCAGAACTGTGTCCTGGAAACTGCGACACCATGAAGCCAACATCAGAACTCCGCCTGCTTCGTCCTGATTTCCCGCTTGGCTTAACCTCCCAGCCTGAAAATCGAAGCGATATGTTCCTCCGAAACGTCCGTTGGCTTTCAATATACTACACAGGCGTTTCAGCCAAGGAGATATTCATTACTTACTTACTCATGGAGCTGAGCCCTTCTTGAGGGGCCGCCAATTTTGCAGCTACTCAGGAATTTCCTGGCATTTTATGGAACCCGAAGGTTCTTTACCGTGTTCATAGGAGCCCATCACTGGTCCCTATCCTGAGCCAGATCAATCAAATCCATACCATCCCATCCCGTCTCTATTGTTGACGTTTTATCAGCCGTTACTAAGCAACGCATGTTCCTTCTCGTGACCGTTGCCTAGCAACGATACTACACGCTACAATACTAATTATCAGTTTCGCTGACACAGTAATTATCTTAACAAAGCCCTATGCTCTGAATCTGTGTTTGGTGTTTAAATTCTTCTGTGTATATAAGTCGTTTATCCTTAGGATCAAGAAGTTGATTGGGTTTCTCCTGACCGTTTATGAATCCTATTAGCTTCCCCATACAGAGAGAAAACATACATTATTCGTCGTTACTGTGAGCTCCCGCAATTAAGTTCGCTTCCATTTTATTCCTTCCAGAAACAAGTTGAGGCCTAGAAACATTCATTTGAAAGTAATTACCACTGACCGTCGAAGGAGTGGTACAGCTTACAGCATCAGCGTGTGTGAAGTTCTGCGTAACTTTCGACTCTAATTTCCAGCCCTTCAAGTCATAAAACTACTGACACTTATCGAGGGATCAGCATAGTGCAATAAATTCTGTGTCGTGCTCATTAACATGTGCGGATTATGAGCACATCTCCGAAACCGCCGTCACAGTTCTCTAGGCAAAACAGTGGGCTTGACAAAAGTTCAAACAGCATCTCTCAGTATGGTGTGAGGTCCTCAAAGCTGAGGCTATCAAGAGAATATAAGTCAGCCGACGTTTCGGAGGAATAAGTCGTTTCTACCTTCAGGGTCGAAGAATTGGAGCAGCTATTTCTGTTTGTTACCTGTTTCATGCTAGTAGTTACTATAGGATTCTGACGATGGTGTATAACACACTGATATGTTGGGATTTTGGACTTTATCCATCGTCCTGGTTTTTAAGATAACAAATAAAAACACGACGTTTCGGAAACTGGATCTGTTTCCGTCCTCAGGTGAAGGAAAACACCTATTCAGTTGGGTCCCTTAGAGGCTATTGAGGCTAGCTCTTTCTAAGAGACCCAACTGAATAGGTGTTTTCCTTCACCTGAGGACGGAAACAGATCCAGTTTCCGAAACGTCGTGTTTTTATTTGTTATCTTAAAAACCAGGACGATGGATAAAGTCCAAAATCCCAACATATCAGTCTGTTTCATGCTGCTTTCGTGTTTGGTTTATTCTTTGACCTTGAAGGTGGAAACGGCATGTTCGTCCGAAACGTCTTTTGATTTTCGTATATACGACATGATAGCTTAATACTTCTTTCAAGAGACTGATTACTCGGCGGGTTGGTGTTGCATTCGGGAGATGCCGGGTTCGGTTCTCGGCCAGAGCATCCGGTATCTCGACCGAAATCTTTCGAGATTTTCCTAAGTGCTCCTAGGTAAACGCTGGGATAGTACCGCGATTTAAGTAGTCACCGCTCCCCGTCATCCTATAATTCGATACTACATATTCCAGCAACCGAAAGCGTCGTTAAATAACCACCCCTTCCCCCCCAAAATGGCGACTACTCGGACCACCTAGGCTGGGAAGCTACTACATACATTAGGGAGGCACGCGGTAGCGTAGCTGCTTGAGGCACTGTGCTACAAGCCGGAAGGCCGCGGGTTCGGGGTCATTGGATTCTCAATAGACCTAATTCTTCCAGTCGCATTATAGCCCTGGGGTCGACTCATTCCCTTACAGAAATGAGTAGTAGGAATTTTCCTGGGGGTATAAAGAGCTGCCGGCGTGTAAGGCTGAAAACCTCACCGCCATCTGTGAGCCGATTGTTTAGAAAATGTGGGAGCCTCGACGTCTCACAGCGCTATGGGCCTCAACGACTTGCTATTGCCATAGGATCGCCTTTTACCTTTTATGTACATCAGGTAGAAAGGTGCGCTGAATTTCGCCTAGCAAAGGCTGTTTTTCTGTATGTTTAGCGGCCGTTGCCTAGAAAAGAATGTTCGCTAGCAACGGCTGTTTCCATGGCTCCGCAGTTCCTGCTTTGAGTAAACACACTGTAATGCAAGTGAAGTACAGACGCTGTGTGTGTTTACCTTGTCCGGAGAGGCAAGGTGGGTGCCCAAAGTGGCGACCTGCAGGGTAACTTGACGGCTGTTCTCCAGATCCTCGGGTGGGCAGTACAGCGTCTCGCTCAGGAAATACGCCTGCGTACTTGTCAACCTGCAACACAAAGATCACATGTTATAAACTGAACCAGCAATCCTCAGTCTATAAAACTCCGTTGCTTTAGTCCGCAAACGAACTATACCGACCGAGCGACCGCCCGCCGCTTGTCGGCGAAGTTGGTGCCAACTTTTGCAGATACAGAGTGTCGCGTGGTCAGCGCAACGAATACCCACGGCCGTTAATTTCGGTTTTCTAAACCGGAGCCGCTATTTCATTGAAACTGCTCAAGCATCAGGGAACAAAACAGAAGACACAGAATTACTGTTTCCCCCCCCCCCCCACCGCNCCCATCGTCCGGGATTCTAGGAAATAGAAAACACGACGTTCTGGAAACTGGTTCTGGTCCGAATAGCGGCTCCTCAAGAACGGTTCAGCTCAGCGGAGTTAATTATCGCTCCACTTAAACGCTAATTTCCCTGAATCTCAGTTCGAAATTCGTTGATTTTCTCAAAAAACGGCCCACTGTCCAAATTTTATACGTGACGTCACGTGGATGAAATTAAGGTCGTTTTGAAATATTCTCTAGTATTTAACAAAATTATAGGTTTTGAGGTTTTCATGGCGGTGAGTGTCGAGACTGTGGTCTTCTGGGTTTTGACACCACGCAGTCCTGTAGGCGGATGCCGACGTTTCGAAAGAATATTTTGCTCCATCTACATTTCAATCTCGAAGATGGAGGCATCACAATGTTCCTAAACATACTGTTACGTATCCTGGGTACGTGGCTAATGATTAATGGGTGTTGGATTACATGAATCGAATTATTGGACATTCACCAGTCGTAACTACAAATCATTTTAGCACGTCGAAATATCAATGGAACAATAACACATAAAGTAAAGCGTTCAAAACTTCCATTCTTGCATACTCCTTGTATGACTCACAGTGGTCAATCCTCTTCTCCCCCATTCGTGCTACATGCGCTGTCCATCCCATTCTCCTTGACTTGATCATTCTAATTATAGTTGGAGAAGAGTACAAGTTATGAAGCTCCTCATTATGCAGTTTTCTCCAACCTCCTGTCACTTCATCTCTCTTTGGTCCAAATATTCTCCTCAACACCCTGTTCTCAAACACCCTCAGTCCATGTTCCTCCCTTAATGTCAGAGACCAAGTTTCACACCCATACAGAACCACAGGCAAAATTAGAGTTTTGTATATTTACGGTAAACAAAATTACTTCACTGATCAACGTTTAGTGTCGACATTCTATATCAAATTTCATCAAAATCCTTTGCATAGCATTTGCAGGCGTACGGACATAACCTTTCTAATATGAAGGTACTTTGAACAAGGAATTTAACCCTAACGGCAAAAAAAAATTGGGAATTAAATCATAAAACATATTTAACAACCTCGTGCCATATAATTGAGATAAATATTCCCGAGGTCAGTGGATGTTTCCTTCTATAAGCGTGTCAAGAGAACAATCAATTTCACCATCAGTACGACATGAGCCAGAGGTCTGAGTCACACTAAGGTCACAAACAGTTGTACCTTGTTTGGCGACCTGTGAACTGAACCCCAATATATATACCTTATGGCTAGTAGTCTCGTGAGGAAACCTATATATAAACCATGCGAACTCTCCACGTGAGAAATGTGTATGAGTTCAAAGGTCGTACAAGTTCCTAAGGACAAGAAATTGGACGCTACTGAACCTAAACACATCCATTTCATGAAGTTACCTTCTCCCTCGAATGTACCTTCAGTTACAAGCATAAAACACTCATCTTCCAAGAAACTATGTTTTGCCTATATCCATCATACGTGTAATAGCCTGCCAAGGGTCTGTGTTCTAATGGTCAGAGTTCCTGGCTACAGATCCAGAGGTCCCGGGTTTGATTCCCGGCCGTACTAGATTTTCTGAGAAGTTGTGAGTCTGGAACATGGTCCACTCAGCCTCGTGAGGATAATTGAGAAGCTCTTTCAAGGAAGTAGGGGCTCCGGTCTAGAAAACCAAAATTAACGGCCGTGGGGATTCGTTGCACTGACCACGCTACACCCTCTATCCTCTGAAGTTGTCACTAACTTGGCCGACAAGCGGTCGGTATAGTTCGCTTGCGGACTAAAACCATGGAGTTTGTTTTTTTTAGGTTATCAGATGCATGATAGAAGTTACAGTGAAAAAAAAAAATTATGAATAGCAGAATTACATAAAAACAGACCTGAATATTTATGATGTAAAGCTTGTAATATATGGTTACAGCAATTCCTTGTCACGTGTTCTGGTTGAAACAAATAAGCGCATAAGCTGATGGACAGGCAACGGAACTGCCTGTCTTCAACCTTGCAGGACCCACACCTGCACCAACACTGACATTCCACCTGACAAGCCCGCTCTTGCAGTCACTCAGCGTCGATTGAAACCTGTCGCATGTCGTTTCCAGGTGTTCTCGTGTGTACCAGAAGCAAGAACACACCCTGTTACCGAGGTCTTCCCCTTTGTATTCGAAGGTGCCCCTTTCGAATCCCGGCCTACACACCAACTATCCAGAATGTAGTGTTTTGTTCTTTAGTTCAGTCATTCCAGGCAAATACCTGGACGGTCGAGGGGTCGAAGTTCGAGTCTCGGTAGGGGCGAGATTTTTCTCTTCTCCACGCCGTCCGGACCGGCTCTGGGGCCCACCCAGCCTCCTATCCAATGGGTACCAGGGACTTTTCCCTAGGAGTTAAGCGGCCGGTGCGTGAACCTGACCACTCAACTCTGACTATTGTAGAGGTCAAGTACATAAATGCTTTCACAGTGTCGTGCCTAATTAGTTCAGCACAGGGGCAACTTTACCCTTTTAACCTTGCCTACAATTAAATTGTTCGACGAAATATAATCTTTTACTGTTAGGGTAAAAGATAATGCCACCCCTGTAACAGGCAGTGGAGGCCCATATGTTTGTGAGACGTCGAGGCTCCCACATTTTCTAGATAATTAGCTAACAGACGGCGGTGACCGGCAGCCTTTTAACCCCAGGAAGATTCCTGATACTCATTTCTGTTAGAGACTGAGTCGACCCCAGGGCCATAGTGCGGCTGAGAGGGTTAGGTAAACTGGAAAATGCAATTTGCTGCAGGAATATCTGGAAGTGTGACGTAGGTCCAACGCAGTGTCTGTGTTAGCACCGAGAAAACACAGAACGCCTTACATTAGGCAACTATAAGCCTTAAGTCACACGCGCACTTAACCTGTGTGAATTCAACCACAAGCAATCGAAAAAAAAAGAGAAAAATTAAAGAGGAAGAAGAAGAAAACCAGTCATCGGAATGATGAGTGTCTGGCTTATGATATCACCATGCCGTCTGTGTGTCTGTGAATGCACCCACCCCCCACCAACGAAATTTTGTATTCCTGAACAAATCTTTATGAAGAAAGTAGTCTTCTGGGATTTGGCACCGTGTATATGGCACCTCCATCTTCAGATGGAGGCGATACGTTCCTCCGAAACGTCGGTTAACACCACATATACATGGTGCCAAATCCCAGAAGACTGCTTTCTTCATAGTCACCGCCGTGAAAGCCTCAAATCTTACAAATCTTTGTGAAACTCTCTATGTACATCATGGCACCTCAGCCCATCTCAAAGGCGTACTTCATCACTCGCATCACTCTGTGTGTTTTAAGCGTATCGCTCCTACTGTTGCTAAGCAACGGCTCGGTAAAACTTTACCATGGCAACGAATACACACGTTTCCCGCGGGGCCCATGTCGTATCAAAGGAAAGCGGGCGATTAGTTCTGACCAGAACTTCGTGTTCTATCCCTCTCAATTGTTCATATTATAAATAAAACAGCTGCATTTTACTTTTAGGGATCTATGAACGCTTTACACGATACACCAAACCCTCGATAATCCGGAGTCGTTTTGAGGGAGAGGTCATCCGGATTCGTGAAGCAAAAGTAGCCCTAAAGGAAAACATAAATGGGAAAATTAACGATGTAAGCAGTGCTGATGGATACAACTGTAGAGCCTTTATTTAAAGACTATAAAAAGACAATACATTTATTCATGGCTAGAAGACTCAGAGGTTGCGCTTGTTTCTGAACTTAATAATGCAGGTTTGAAGAAACTGTCAGGTTTTGTCTGAGAAGACAAGTGGGCTCATTTTTCACATTTCTATCCGGATTCACGAAGATTTACTCTATATACTCGTACAAAAGCAGAGTAGGTAATTCTGATTATACGCGACTTCTGGATTACGCGCCCTGTTCAGAACGCAACCCCGGCACAAGTTGTGTGTGATGTGGCCTCTGATTCGGGGCAACTCCGGAGAAATATTTTCTGCTACCACATAACCAAAAAGAATGCGATTCTCACCATATCACTGATGTTATACTGCAAATGAATGAACCTCAAGAATGAAGTTCTGAAGCTCCCTATACATGAAATTCGTTAGATCCTTGTGAAATCAGTAAGCCACTTGTTCGTTTGCATGAGGATAGCAGAAACAGGTTTCAGTGTCTTTGCGCAACAAACTTCACCATTTGCAGCATTCCTGTATAGTAGGGGTGTACAACGCTCGTGACGTCATTCCCGAATGGAAGGACTTAACAGCGTATTGTCGTGACGTCATTTCTCTACTCGAGGGACTTTAAAGCGTTTTGTCATGACGTCGAGCGTGGCCCTCAAGTGACGACTGAATGTGACAACTGAACTTACTTGTGTACATTCCACTCAACACAACATATCTGTTCCTTTTAATATTGTCACGTATAGGCGTGCGTGACTTAGAGACGGGGTTTGGACTGGATTATTGGATTTATAGACACCTCATATATTCAACTGGTAACTACGATTAATTGTACCGCTATCGCTATTCTACATACTTTCCAGTTTACCAGTGTCCATTGTCTACTACACTCTCCACTACTCGTATCCTGGCAACGGATTCATAAGTCTCACTGCCACTTCAAATCACACAAGAAGACTTCTTTTCACAGCCTAATTCCTTTCTTGTCATTATTCTGCAACTGCCAACTCTGCTACTCAACTCATTTCTCATTCTAGTCAAAGACAAAGTCAAAGTCACTTTACAACTAGAGGTTTACCACCAATCAGTTCGTCACGGCGCCAAGCCCCTTGAGACCCCCGACGAGATTCTTTTTGAATCTGAGCGCTTGCGGAATTAGTCCCTATGTAACATCCTCTCTGACGAGAATCTAGGTTTGTCTCTTATGAATATGCTTGGCCCTTCGTCAGCGGCGTGATATCCTCGTTAATATCCTGGGGGCGGATCCACAGAAAACACCGCTTCCTCTATTGTTGCGTGTTGATTCACTGGTGTAGAAGTGTGATTACCGCACAGTTGCATAGCAGACCCACAGAGAACGCCACTTGCAACACTTCTATTGTTGCGTGACAACACAGCGTACGTGACGCGTTCCTCTGCTGCGTGTGTACAGGCCATTATCTAGCAAAGCCTTTTTCCCTGCCTCCACAGTTCTTGCTTGAAGCAAGTACGCCACAACAATCTGACATGTAAACCCGTTGCTAGGCAACGACCGCGAAATAAACAGCTATACGACAGCCGCAACAGATTCATAACACACAACAATAGAGTAACTGTGAAGCGGTGTTTTCTACGTTGTCCATGTGATAGCGACGGAATGCAACAGAAAAACTGTTGGGATAGGTGTTTTCTGTGCGGTACGTGCCGAGATTATATAACGAGAAGTAACTGCGATTGCGAGAGAGGCTTGAGACGGCAGTTAGAAGAGTAGGAGGTTGGTGTGAGATGGCCGCCAGCCTGCGAGGCCGTGAGCCCGGGAGCAGGGTAACGTCCACCGGTGAAGACACGGCAGACTGAGAAGACTCAGTGCGCGCTGCAGTGAACTGCAGTGTGTGAATTAGCGATAGCGCTGTAGTTACTTGTAGTTACGACATGTAAGGGTTCAGTAAATCCAATTAATAATCCGATCCCGTCAACGGTCGCCCATACACGTGAAAGCATACTCAATATAAAACACTAATCAACTGTTCGCTTGCGCCAATATCTTGCACACCATCCACATGAAGCCAACGCTCCATTTTGTATCTTCTCATAAAGGGCTTTAATGTACTTACTTTTTTCGAGGGATGGCAGGAGGAGAAATTCATAATCATTTGGACGAAAGTTTACAATGTCACCCCATAACACTAACAGGGGTAAACACGTTGAGAATTCAAAGGCATATCACCTCATTACTTACACAAGTCCTCGTACTATTAACTTCCCTCCTTCCTCCCGCATTTCTTTCCAGTCCGACATTTTATCGAATGAAACGTCGAGGCCGGCGTTTAACGCAATCTCCCAAGAACAACGCGCACAAATAATAGTTTGAAAAGCGTTTCCTTTAAATAGCACAATACACTTCACATACCAAAACCAAAATATTATCAATACTCACAGAATAGACACAATACACTGAGACATAAGACCGCTCGCTTGTTCGCGATCTACTAAATAACTTAGGTCATGAAATGTGTTAACGGTAAATAATTCGTTGCTATGGGAACTTGAAATTGCATAATTTCAAATTTCTCATCTCGCTACATATATAAGGAAAATTCAAGGTTCTATTTCCATGTGCTGACTCAATTACAGGGTCAGTAAAATCAAACAACTCACATGTGTAGGGCAAATATCAGATATGTGATATAAACTCCGTCTTAAGTGTAACAATTTATTGTAGGTCTTGTGTTTTGCCTTCTTCTACACTACATGTTTCGGCCGCAAACGGCCATCATCAGGTGTGTTTTTAAATTTTAAACTGGGTACAGTGTAACAGCTACGTGATTGTATACACCTGATGATGGCCGTTTGCTGCCGAAACATGTAGTGTAGAGGAAGGCAAAACGAAAGACCTACAATAAAGTGTTACACTTAAGACGGAGTTTATATCATATATCGTATGGAGTGTAACAGGGTGCTTAAATATAATAGTGCAAATATGAGATATTCTGATGCATAATAGATGCAAGGCAAGCATACTGGATTGAACAATAGTACGAGGACTGCTGATTAACCAAATTAACCAAAAGATTAACACTCCGAAATAATGGGGGCTTTAGACTTTGTCCATTGTCCGGTATTCTAAAGAACAAAGCGTTTCGGAAAGTGAATCTGTTTCCGTCCTCAGGTGAGGGGGCGGGACACACCTTCTATGTTGGGCCCCTTAGAAAGATCTAACCTCAATCACTGGACAATCCCTGTCAGCATAACTATATAAACATTAATGTTAAAGAAATGTTTGCCAGACATACAGACGCTGTTTGATGCTTCATTCCGCGTAAGGAGCAGCAGACGGACGGACATCTTGCGCGTGATTATGAATTACGAGAGATATTGAAGCCTCTGATATTTCTGACTGGAAATGACACCAGCAGCGTGTAAAACTGCAGGTAACCGTTATTAATCTTCCTTATAAGTAATAACGTCTCTAGAACAAAAAGGTAAATGAAGGCGTATGGGGAAGTGGATGTATAGATCCACATTATCTTGACCTCGACACTAGTTGAAAGTGAGTGTCTCTCGAATAAGGTGTATAATTTTAAGCTATTCCCAACACAGTTGTAACTATGAATATTATGGAATATATTCCAACAACAAGTAGAAAACTTTATCTGGTTTGCTGGTGTCGGTCGTAGTGCGAGAAATAAGACTCATGATAAGGTCCAACAAGCGACCGAGCGACCGTCGCCTGTCGGCGGAGTTAGTGCCAACTTTTGCGGATAGAGGGTGTCACGTGGTTAGCGCAACGAAACCCCACGGCCGTTAATCTCGGTTTTCTAGACCGGAGCCGCTATTTCCTTCAAAGAGCTCCCCAGTTATCCTCAAGAGGCTGAATGGACCCCGTTCCAGACCCACTACTTCTCAGAAAATCCGGTAGCGCTGGGAATTTCTAGCCAGGAACTCTGACCACTAGAACACAGAGGCGGTCAGACGACCTCTAAAAGCGACTTGTCTGAAGGACTCTGGGACAGTGTCGGATAGCACTTGTGCTGTATCCGAACAGCTGGCCTGAGTCTATGCAGATACATTGGCAGTGGCCTCTACACAATTCCGTTCATGTGCCAATGGATGGAAACATTTCTGGAAATAATGTTTGCACGCCCTCACAGTGTTATTCGTGTGGACTTGCTATTTCGGAAACGTGAGAAGCTACAAGGTGTCCAACCAAGATCATGTGAGTGACTGTCCCAACAATGGTCACACACAATCCCTGTACGGAACGCGTCATGTGGTATGACGTACTGGCAGACGCGGTTAGACGCCATTTCCTTAGTGCCGGACGCTTCAATCTTAAGACGTGAAGACGCCTACCTGGCGCACCTCCTGCCGTTCCCAGCAGTGATACATGTAGCGGTAGCTCATTCCCCTGGCGACTCTACGGGGCTGGAGCGCATGCGTAGTTCTGAACTAGAGCGTGCAGCCAGAAGGATTAGGTCAATCGTAAAATAATCCACCTAATCCGGATTCGAACCCGCGACTTTCCGGCTTGTATCATAGTGCCTCAACCAATTACACTACTGCGATCCTTTATAAAGGCCGTGAAGTATTCAGTAGGACAGAAGTTGACCTCCGGAGGAATTCTTGGAGAACAACCCCCCCCCCCAAAAAAAAACAGAATATCTTGAGTTTTCCTGGCACAGAAAGACTGAAAAAGAACAGCTTCAGTCAGAGAACGGTATGTAGAGGGCAATGGGTTCCACAGACACACGATAAGCAACAGCAAGATTATCTTGCACGGGCAGTATAGACCTATGTTAATGAAAGGCTCTCATATCGCCCATGAAGAGGAGAATAAATGTAAACATGAAAGTGTAACAGAAACACATGTCTGTATATCATTCACTGCTGGGTCCCCGACACGCTACACTCCAGCAACACAACTTACAGCAAACGAGTTGTTCTCCTCAATCATTTTATTGCGTCTTTCTGTTTACAGGCTTCATCTGGCCTGCGGGCCACATTTTGCACACCAACGCGGTACTGTGAATTCCCAGTAGCAGTTCGAGCACGCACGAAGAGGCACAGAAACTGTGGGCTCTGTCTGTCATAAATTCGTTAGGGTAATGACGGAGAAGCTAGCAGTTGTCGACCGCGAGAGAAACACAGCCAAGTCCGGTTCACTGTAGCACTTAACGTAAGCGAACAATGGTGGGGATTCAGACTAATGTAATTTAGACCCTTTCCAATTACAGCAAACCCTCGCTAATCCGGTTACAGTTAATCCGGATCGAAAAATGAAAAATGATGTTCACAGCTGAGTACATACTTTAAAAGACACATGGCGTTTAGGAATTCAGGTGGGTCACTTGTCTGTTCAGACAAAACTTGACGGTATCTTCAAACCTGCATTATTACGTTCAGAAACAAGTGCAACTTCTGAGTCTTATATCGATGAATAAATGTTTTGTCTTTCTATAGTTTATAAATAAACGCTCTAGAGTCATATCCATCAGCACTGCTTACATCATTAAATGACCATTTATTTGTGTTCTAATATTTTTCGTTTAAGACTACTTTTTGCTTCACTAATCCAGATGACCTCTTCCTCCCAGTCAATTAATCTGGATTATCAAAGGTTTACTCAATTTTCAATCAAATTATCTTGAAGACATTAGTAAGGATTGGAAAATGTTTCGACTTTTAGCGGATTAAGCAGGTCTGGATTTCTCATTCCACCGACTGCTCCACATCCGGGGCTGGTACAATAGGCCATAGTGGCCGACGTACGAAGTGGACTGTCTCACCCCACCCCACGAAACTAAATAACAAACAGTTACTTCGCCGCAGGCCGCGCCATAGCTCAAGCGGTTAGTCGCTGGCTTACCACAGCGGCGGCCCGGGTTCGATCCCGGGTCTGGTCAAGTGGGATTTGTGGTGGACAAAGTAGCGCTGGGGCAGGTTTTCTCTGAGTACTTCGGTTTCCCGTGCCAATCTTCATTCCACCAATTGCTCTACAATCACCCTCACCTATAATCTGGGGATGGTACAATAAGAAAATCAGTGGCCGCCGTGCCGAGTGGACCCTGCTGGACTCCACTACTCACTAAGCGAACTAAAAAGAATTAAATTACTTCCTCGCAGTACATATGTGCCAAAGTGAGAGAAATTTGAGAATTTGAAGCCTTATCTCCGCTCCCGTGTCGAAGCTAATAAAAACCGATATATTACTTAAGAAAATATTTGTTTATTATTATTATTAATTAAACGATATCGTTTCAGTTCGCAGCATTCTCCAGCATTTACACGACTCAGCAACAACGGTTCACGCTCCCCTTATTCAAAATGCCTTCATCTGTTTCCGTGCTAACAAGCCTGCCCATCACCAAGCCTGTGATTAAACTTAATACATAAATATTTTGATTAGGTCCACGACATCCAAGTGTTCTCTGAAACAGCACTGAGATGTATACAAATTACACACACGACAGTCTGGGTGTCGAAAAGTGGATTGGGTCTGAAACTTGCTTCAGACCGAACTGTAATCATGCCCTTATTAACTACGAACCAGCCCAAACGTCCGTCCCCGTTTTATGGACGAAAATTTGGCCAAACGCCAACTGAAATTCACTAAGTGAGAACAGAACAAGTTAAGTACAATCATCTCGTCACCCAACGTGAACACGAGTTCTGCACTGGCGATTTCCACGCATATACTAAGTTCTCCAAATCTGTACCCAAAATATGATCCATATTCTATCCCTTATGGGGCCAATAATAAATGAACCAAAAGCCCGCCATATAACCCGATCATGGTGCGGTTAATCCATATCCGACCCTTAAAAGCCACTACCCTTAAAATCCACCTTGGTGTTAACTTCCCATCTTCTTCTTGGTCAACCAAATAGTGGTTGCTCATGGGGTCTCTCATAGACCTTCGGTATTCATTTATTCAACACCTCGCCCGATTCACGTGTCCAACCAATCAATATCTTTCAGATTTCACTGCAACAACATTTCAGGTGACTTTGGAGAATCATGAAATTCACAAGTATAAAAGCCCTTGAAATTTCCAAGGGGGATTTTTAATAAGAAACTTCAACAAGAACGCCTAACTTCAAATTCTCGAAAAGTTTTGGAACGACAGCTGTACTTACACTAAGTTACTGTAACGTGTGGAGATGTTACTAGGCAACGGGCGCGAGATAAGCAAATATATCACAGCAGTTTCCAGTCAACGGCTCGGTAAACAAATTCCCGCTGAAACGCATGCGCATGCGCATGCAACAACAGAGGTACTGTTGGAAACTCGTGCCGTGCAGAGGAATAGCCCTTGTTAGAAGCCGTTACCAGGAAAGTCTAATGAAGACATTGCAGGCTGGAAATGCCTTACTGTGCACTCTAGTGATTAGTAAAGTGTGGAGATCAGAGACTGCGCTATAACTAAGTGTAGTTACAAGCTGTGTGTTAAAGTGGTCAATAAATCTAATATCCAATCCAAGCCCCTGTCTATAGTCACACTCACATAGGACAATGCTGAACTTCAAAGAATAAAACTATGCTATAAAATGAAATGTTTTTGGCAAAGCTTGTTTATAAGAAAATAAAACCTCGTCAAAAAACACCTGATCTGGCTTTATCCTAACGTTTTAAGTGTTTACTTAACGACGCTGTGAGCAACGAGACAATACAGTGTCATTTACAGGATGCTTTATGAATGCGGAGCAGCTGATGGAATGAGAATTCGCGGGTGAAACCAAATTACTCTTAGAAGACCTGCTCCAGTGCCGCTTTGTGCACCACAAATCTCACATGACCTGACCTGGTATCAAACCCTAAAGCCGCAGTGGAAAGCCGGTGACTAACCGCTTGAGCTATGGCACGACCTCTTTTCCCTCATCTGGCAACAGGTATCCAAACAACACGCATGCGCAATTTATTCTGGAATTGCGGAGAGGGGTAAGGAGGGATAAGTAACAATGGTAATACATTTCAAACTTATCGAATTTGAAGTTCTCAGAACAATGACTACAAGAACTACGTTCTGCGATGCGACGCCGTGTGGTTTGAGCTTTTACCGAACTACACGGCTTCACATCCGAGAATCCGCCATTCTTTGTCAACAAAATAGTCTCAAAACGGTACAAGAGAGACGCTTTGTTTTCAAGTTAAAATTTCCGATATAATTTCATTACGTTTAGTAAACTGTGATCATGATGTAAGTTACAACAAGCCTGTGCTTACTCCCTGCAACTCAAAACGTATGTGCGCCCCCACCCCCAAGAGTTCAACAAGGGAGAAAAAGATGACTGGATGGTGGCTGAATTCTTACTTAAAACCTGTCCCCCCCCCCAACTCAGTTCCCGCACCCCTCCCTTACATCCTTCGAGGAAACGTTAGCCTATAAAAAAGGGGCAGAATAAAGGATAGACGCAGTATAAAACAGCCAAAAAAAAAGTTTGATTATAAAAGAATGGGAGGGGGAAGAGTTGAACATTAGAGCGCAATTAGTAGATCCTTCAATGAGCTAGTCAGGATTGGAGTTAACAGGGCATTTCTCTGTGCTACTGGGTATGTGTGTTCACCCACTGAGCGCATGTCTGCTCCGAGACGAGATGCGAAGGGGACGCGGGACAGTTGAACTTGCGTGGCCAAGGTTTCGTTACAACTCAATCTCAATTCGCCACTCGCGTTGGAACGAGTTGATGTTTCGTTACAACCCAACCTCACTTCGTGATTGGCGTTGGAACGAGCGGATGTTTCGTTACAACTCAACCTCACTTCGTGACTCGCGTTTGAACGAGCGGATGTTTCGTTACAACCCAACCTCACTTCGTGACTGGCGTTGGAACGAGCGGATGTTTCGTTACAACTCAACCTCACTTCGTGACTCGCGTTGGAACGAGCGGATGTTTCGTTACAACCCAACCTCACTTCGTGACTCGCGTTGGAACGAGCGGATGTTTCGTTACAACTCAACCTCACTTCGTGACTCGCGTTGGAACGAGCGGATATTTCGTTACAACCCAACATCGTGACTCGCGTTGGAACGAGGGGCTGTTTCGTTACAACCCAACATCACTTCGTGACTCGCTTTGGAACGAGCGGATGTTTCGTTACAACTCAACCTCAATTCGTGACTCGCGTTGGAACGAGCGGATGTTTCGTTACAACCCAACCTCACTTCGTGACTCGCGTTGGAACGAGCGGATGTTTCGTTACAACTCAACCTCACTTCGTGACTCGCGTTGGAACGAGCGGATGTTTCGTTACAACCCAACCTCACTTCGTGACTCGCGTTGGAACGAGCGGATGTTTCGTTACAACTCAACCTCACTTCGTGACTCGCGTTGGAACGAGCGGATGTTTCGTTACAACCCAACCTCACTTCGTGACTCGCGTTGGAACGAGCGGATGTTTCGTTACAACTCAACCTCACTTCGTGACTCGCGTTGGAACGAGCGGATGTTTCGTTACAACCCAACCTCACTTCGTGACTCGCGTTGGAACGAGCGGATGTTTCGTTACAACTCAACCTCACTTCGTGACTCGCGTTGGAACGAGCGGATGTTTCGTTACAACCCAACCTCACTTCGTGACTCGCGTTGGAACGAGCGGATGTTTCGTTACAACTCAACCTCACTTCGTGACTCGCGTTGGAACGAGCGGATGTTTCGTTACAACCCAACCTCACTTCGTGACTCGCGTTGGAACGAGCGGATGTTTCGTTACAACTCAACCTCACTTCGTGACTCGCGTTGGAACGAGCGGATGTTTCGTTACAACCCAACCTCACTTCGTGACTCGCGTTGGAACGAGCGGATGTTTCGTTACAACTCAACCTCACTTCGTGACTCGCGTTGGAACGAGCGGATGTTTCGTTACAACCCAACCTCACTTCGTGACTGGCGTTGGAACGAGCGGATGTTTCGTTACAACTCAACCTCACTTCGTGACTCGCGTTGGAACGAGCGGATGTTTCGTTACAACCCAACCTCACTTCGTGACTCGCGTTTGTAAGAGCGGATGTTTCGTTACAACCCAACATCACTTCGTGGCTCGCGTTTGAAAGAGCGGATGTTTCGTTACAACCCAACATCACTTCGTGACTCGCGTTGGAACGAGCGGATGTTTCGTTACAACTCAACCTCAATTCGCCACTCGCGTTGGAACGAGGGGCTGTTTCGTTACAACCCAACATCACCTCGTGACTCGCGTTGGAACGAGCGGATGTTTCGTTACAACTCAACCTCAATTCGCAACTCGCGTTGGAACGAGAGGCTGTTTCGTTACAACTCAACCTCACTTCGTGACTCACATTGGAACGAGCGGTTGTTTAGCCAGACTTAGTATCGGGAATTGAACCAAGAAACTCCGGAGAACGAAGCGGGTGTTCTAACCACTGGACACACGGCGCGACAGCAGTTCAGTGAGTCAGGGGACCAAGGCTCCATCTTGCTAGCGCTGCTGTCGACCGGGGAGTAGCAGCTCTGTCTCTCTGCGTAGAGCACCGTTAATTTCCAGACATATGCGGTTTCTTATAACCCGTGGGTTGGGGCGAGACTGAGTTCACTTGGTACCTTGGTGACTGTTTGGGCCACTGTACCAGCCCAAGATGATATGAGTACGGAGCATTTAGTGGAATGAGAATTGGCAAGGGAAACCGAAGTCCAGTAAAAGCTGCCATATCTGGCACTGGTAAAGGTAACGAAAAGGTAAAGCTATCCCTGTAACAGGCCGTGGAGGCCCATAGGGTTGTGAGACGTCGTGGTTCTCACATTTTCTATACAATAGGTTCGCAGATGGCGGTGATGTGAGCCTCATGCACCGGTCGCCATTCAACCCCAGGAAGATTCCTGGTACCCATTTCTGTTAGAGGCTAAGTCGACCCCAGGGCCACAGTGAGGCTGGAAGGATTAGGTCAACTGAAAAATCCAATGACCTCACTGGGAATCAAATCCGCGACCTTCCGGCATGTCATGGTCGGGAAATTCTGCTACCCGGAAACAAATTGTGAAGATGACAGAAAAGGTGCAGTACTGCTGTCGTGTTATTGCTTCTCAGCCTTCTCCCGTTATTATTAAGAAATAAAAGGAGGCTTATGACATCACCTTGCTGTCTGTGTTTCCCTCTAATTATTATTACGTGACTTACGATATTTTCTGGTCTCGGTGGTACCGGATATCAGAACTCGTTGGAAACCTGTCCTCAGTGCCACTTTGTTCACCACAAATCCCACATAACGGGACCTGGGCTTGAACCCGGCCCGCAGCGGTGGAAAGCCGGCGACTAGCCGCCTGAACTATGACACGGCCTCCTCTTCTTGTGTTAATTAAACATCCGTATAATTTAAGGACATCACTTAGCACTGTCCAGTGCAATATAAACCAACATGGTGGCATTTTAACTGCAAGTTAATTAAAACACTGACCAAAACACAATCCCACAGAACATCTTCATACTTATGATCAAAAGTTGTGGCCGAAATTCATGAGAAAATGAGAATTTTACTCCCGGCATATTGTTATTGCAGTTATTGCGTAACACACATCTCTACTGTTGCGAGTACTCCCAATTGCAGTTATTGCGTAACACACATCTCTACTGTTGCGAGTACTCCCAATTGCAGTTATTGCGTAACACACATCTCTACTGTTGCGAGTACTCCCACGCTCTGTTTCCATCTCGGTATATATCGCTTTGAATGTATGACAATCATTCAAGATGCCACGCGCCTCTCAATTTCTTTAGAGTCGTGCACAGATACTTGCCATTATTTCATAATCGGCTTTCCGCTTCCTTAAAGCCTTTTCATCAAAATATAATTATTGCCAATAAAACCCTCAAGACGCAAGAAGGCTTGAGTAGATACTCGGCAATAACATTGTCGAGCACACTCCATATTCATAAATGCTGCAAAAAATTCTGTTCAGAATCGCTCGCTCTAAAACTTGTCTGAGAGTCGCCTCAAAGAGGACAACAAACAGGCCTACGCGAATTACACAAACAATATCCTGATATAACAAAAAGATGATAAGGAATTCCAAATTTACTGTGAAGACAAATTTCTCCTTGTGTTTAACTAATTACACACTATGATATGAAGACGTATGGGGGAGGGGGTATAGTTCAGTATTAGACGGGGTTGGGTGGTCATCTTCATGCCATGGCTGTTCTGCTTCGGAAGAAAATCGCCACTGGTACAAGTATCGAAGCGTACAGAGTGCCCCAGGAGGAAAGGTCAGTATCCTGGGAGGTCACAGTGTCAGTCATTCTAAGCAGTGTATATGTACTTACGTCCCATTCCGAACGGTTTCCGAGGTACAGCTGTTTCACTGTACAGTTCCAAAACTGTTGATAAGGAAGAGATATTCGTACTGTTTCTAATACCGGTATTTATTGTTCAAATGACAAAGTTGGTACAGTTTTTTTTCCCCCTTGGTACCACAACCCCAGTGGGCCTAGGCCTATCTCCATGAACTTCTCCGTTCACTTCGGTTTGTCTAGATCTTACACATTCAGTAGGACTCCTTGGGCGTGTGATCAGCTCGTCGCAAGGCCTCTACCTGTACACAAACATAGAAAAACGCACACACACAAACTAAACATCCATGCCCTGAGTGGGATTCGAACCCACGATCCAGGTTTCCAAGCGAGCGAAGACAGTGCATGCCTTAGACCGCTCGGCTACCGTGACCGGCGTTGGTACAGTTTACCTAGTATAATACATTTTCGAAAATTTCACCGTCAACATCAATGCACTTTGCAACTCGTGTGAGGACATGGCGTGTTGCTCGTCTGTACAGTGAACTCTGTACTGTACAGTGAAATAGCTCTATCTCGGTGCAACTCGTGCGAGGACATGGCGTGTTGCTCGTCTGTACAGTGTACTGTGTACTGTACAGTGAAATAGCTCTATCTCGGTGCAACTCGTGCGAGGACATGGCGTGTTGCTCGTCTGTACAGTGTACTGTGTACTGTACAGTGAAATAGCTCTATCTCGGTGCTACTCGTGTGAGGACATGGCGTGTTGCTATCTGTACAGTGAAATAGCTCTCGGAATAATAATATATTGTAGTATCCCGTTGCATTTTCCACTTATGTCGATTATTTACAGTCCTACGTCCAACACCACGTCTCATGAAGTCGGTTGCTGGTGCTGAAACACTGAGACTATAAAGATACACGTGTAGGAAATTCATATTGTTAAATAAACGTTCTGAAGAAGTGTATCGAACTGAAGTGGAAATTTGAATTGTGCCCAGAATTTGAGTTCACATCGTCAGAACACTCTGGAACAGAAGAAAAGCTACTGACAGCAAGGGGAGGGGCCTACACAACGAATTCGGCTGCGTATACAAATATGTCAACAGTGCCAGTTGAAAATTGGGTTCGGAATTCCAACAACAAATAAACTAAACAGAGCATTTAATTTACATGAAAGATAAATATTGTCCCACACGTGCCACACGCTGCTGCTTCCCCATTGGCTCTTACCGAGCTCCTCACTCTATCCCCTCTCCTTGAACCTGGTGACCACTTTTCTTACACCCAGCCTACATAATAAGCCAAATTCTAAAATTAAATGTTTTAACCATGAAGATGGAGGAATAATTTACCTCCGAAACACAGCCTATAGAACTTCATTGTGTCAAAATCGAGAAGACCACAGTCTTAACAATCACCGATCACAAGAGCTCAATACAGGATGTCTGAGGAGAAAAGGTCAAGTTTGTTTTCTAGAACGACAAGTTTCGGGCACATACGTAGTGTGTCCAGGTTCTGTTAGGACCGTGTTCATTAAAAATATAAAACGTGAATTATTTTCAAAATTTAACTCTTTTTATTCAAAATAGTCTCCTTCTGAATCAATACATAGCTGGAATCGATTGAAAAGTTTTCGAAAACAGTCACTGTACTCCTTTTGTGGAATCGCATTTAAAACTGCGGCACATTCCCTTTGGGTGCCCTGGATGGTGTCGTGACGGTCTCCTTTCATCGCCAACTTAACTTTTGGGAACAACCAGAAATCTGCTGGAGCCAAATTTGGCGAACACGGAGGATGATCAAGGACTGTGATCCCTTTTCTTCCGACGAGCGTCAGAACAATACTGTTACATTCAAGGTCAGAACACATGATGCAGTGATGCTTGCGCTTTGAAATTATAGACAGCAACAGCTGAAACTTCAAGCATCTTAACGCCATAACTCACCAACAGATGACAATGCAGGGCAAAATTAAAAAAAAAAAAAATGAGTCCTAACGGATCCTGGACACACCGTGTATGTACCATCTGCAAGACTGGTTTCTAATTACAATTATTGTATCATGTAAAAGGTAAAAAAAAGGTAAAGCTATCCATGTAACAGGCCGTGGAGGTCCATAGGGTTGTGAGACGTCGAGGCTTCCACATTTTCTAGACAATCGGTTCACAGAAGGAGGTGAAGTTTTTCAGACTTACGAGCCGGCCGACCTTTACACCCCAGGAAGATTCCTGATACTCATTTCTGTTAGAGGCTGAGTCAAAACAAGGCCCATAGTGCGGCTGGAAGGATTGGGTCAACTAAAAATCCAATGACATCATCGGGAATTGAACCCGTGACTTTCCGGCTTGTAGCATAGTGTCCCATATTGTATCATGTACTTAGCGTATATTTTCCATGTAAACCGAGTAGATTCATCTGTGTGTTACGTACTATATTATATATAATAAATTTGTTGTTTATGACTGTGCTGCTTATTTTGTTATACGTAGTTGTAAATATTGAATGACTTCTGTGACTGTGAGACGCTGCGCACACTGTGTCCACTTCACATGTTTCCTGTCTTCTGCTGCTCCTACTAGGATGACTACACACTCCACAATTTCTGGTGTACCAGCACTTCAATAGACATACATTACCGTCCAACACGAATCATTTGTCCCATTACAAGTACACGGTACAGCACCTACAAAACCTACGTCATATGCCACTCTTTCATTATTCTGAGGGCAGAACCATACTGCGTCCCTCGGTACTTAAGCCGGCCGCGGAATGTACATGAGAGTAATAGCAATCTGTTTGATCATCACTGGCAGGTAAACTGGAAATACGAGAAGATATGCCCAAATGTAACTTCGTACACCATAAATCTCATATGAGTTGACCTGTGGTTGAACCCGGGCCGCCAACGAGATATGGTAAGTATAAATATTACCACTGCTCGCATTAATTGTAGTCGAGTTTAAAATTGAAGGCGCGGTTGAACCATTTGAGCCACGCCCCACCCGGGGTAATTTAGGGTCTCTCTCTCTCTCTGCGTTCCGGTAACAGTTGAATGTTAGGTCCCTGATATTAATTTTCAAGGGCATAATTGTTGGTGTAAATTCTGCAATTACTGATGTCCTATAATGCGTTCATATACATAATATGTTATCAGGCGTGGTCAAGGATTCCCTCCTCACAGAAGAAATTGGGGTGTGGAAGTCGGTTGTGGGCTACTCACAATAAGAGTGAGGCTTAAGTTGTTATGATCAAAATTTATCGATTTAATGGGTTAAAAATGTAGATTAGAATAAATCTTAGATGACACGGCCGGCGTAACGAATGATCTGAGGGGCCGTTATGGAGAGAACCTCGCCCACAGAAGTTCTTACAAAAATCCCACACGAAAAAGAATGCGAGTTTCAGCTGTGGATCCTGGGTTCGCTGTGGCGAACTTGACACATCTGGAAACGACAATGAGGCTACTGAATGGACGAGGAAGATACATTTCTGTAACGCCTGATACCGCTCATCTCACCCCTGCTCTTCCTGATTTCAGTACAAGGACGTAAAAACAATTTAAAAAAACATTTTACCTGCTGTTTTGTCTTGGTTTCAAATTTGGCTTCTCGTATTAAGGGAAGAACATAGCAAGAACAGGGTGCTGAGTGGAATATTTCGACTTAAGAGTGAGAAGAAACAGTAGTTTCATGAAGGGCTTGATGATGTCGCCAAGTGTCTACAGGGTGATAAAAATTAAGACGAGATTCACTGAGAATGTAGCGGCTTAACAGAAATAATAAATGCATACAAAATTTCAGTGGGAAGACTGAAGGGTATAGACCGTTTGGGTCATAGACGTATAAATGAGGGGATAATATTATTAAAATGAATATTAAAGAAGTATGTTATCAGGGAGTTGACTAGATCAGCTATCTCAGGACAGACTCTAGTGGCTGGGCCCTTGTGAACACGGAAATAAGACCTCGGGTTCCGTAAAAGTTGAGAAATTTCTTCACTAGCTGAGCGACTGATAAGCAGGGATTTCGTGTGTTGTCCTTCTACCATGTTTAGCCTTATTTAACGACGATCTATCAACTGCATACCGGCTACTTGAAGGATAAATGTGAACGATAAACTGGGATGAGAGCGCTACCTGGAGGAACTGAATAAAACGGCGAAGCTGTTCGAGACACGACAGCTGGCCTCTGGGTCACTCTGTAGCCACTCACACGTAGCGCAAAAGCAGTAACGCAGCCGGAAATGACGCGGCCAATAATTCAACGCGTCCGGTAAGCCACGAGTGAGACAGTTCAACTGGGATCGTAGACGAAATCTACGGACGAAAGGACAACCTCATCACGTGTTCAGTTCATGCATTAAATGTTCTGAAAGATGACAGAAACTTAGCTAAAAAGACGGGAGTAATTCTACCGCTCGGAATTCCAGGGTTTTCGGACTTTCTACTTCGCCCGGTATTCAAGAAACTAGAACACATAGAAATGCCGTCTTCTGGTACGTGGCGCCGTGTAGAACTTGTGTGAACCGACGTTTCGAAGGAATGTAGCGTCTCCATCTTCAAGGTAGATCTGGGATGTGGCGTCGTGTAGATCTTGTGTGAACCGACGTTTTGGAGGGACGTATCGCCTCTACCCTTAAGATGGAGGCGATATTTTTCTACGAAACGTCGGTTCATACAAGATTTACATGGCGCCACATCGCAGAAACGGCATTCTTCATAGTCACCGCTGTGAACACCTCAAATCTTACATAGAAAACACAACGTTTCGGAAACTGGATCTGCTTCTTTCTTCAGGTGAGAGGGTGACACACCTACTCAGTTGGGACCCTTAGAAAGAGCTAACCTCAGCCACTAGTTCAGTGACTGAGGTTTCTTTATTGCTAGTGGGGTGGGACTAAGTCCTTTGTACTGCGGCCACTTCTGGCTTATTGTACCAACCCCGATAACAGGTGAAGGTGATTGTGAAGCAATTGGTGGAATGAAGATTGGCAGGGGAAACCAAAGTACTATGAGAAAACCTGCCCCAGCGCCACTTTGTCCACCACAAATCCCACTTGACCAGACCCGAGATCGAACCCGGGCCGCCTCGGTGGGAAGCCAGAGACTAACCGCTTGAGCTATGGCGCGGCCTCAGTGATTGAGGTTAGTCCAGTGATTGAGGTCAGCTCTTTCTAAGGGACCCAATGAGTAGGTGTCTTCCCCCCACCCACACGAAGACAGAAATAGATCCAGTTTCCGAAAAATTTTATTTTCTAGTCTCTAGAATACCGGATGATGGACAGAGTTAAAACAAAAACAATAATTTTGAGTGTTATACCACATCTTTAGAGCCCTTTAGAATCTAATTTGATCGTGTTTTACGCATTGTTTGGAATCACAAGAAGGTAAATTCATTAAGCTGACCACTATAGAGAGGACTGTGATGACAATAAGGTAATGACAGTGTTTAGGACAACAGAGAAATCGCCACTAACCCACTCCATTATACTAAACACTAGTGCTCCGTTTCATGCTGATTCGTTAAAACGATTTTTATTCTGCAGCCCGTTTTTGCTAAATATCTGAAGCAGGACGTGACGTCATTGCAGGAAGTGTCGACACGGTCGCCACGGTCGCGACAGTAACACTGTTTCCTCTCCCGGCCGCTGAGAGGCGGTTCAGTCGTCAGCTGACCCTGCGCATGCGACTTCTGCGCATTTCAGTCTCTATACGTATATTACACATACTTTGTATGGAATTCTAAATAAATTAATATGTTTAACCATATCTGACCGCTTTATTTATTGTATAAGTGTACTACATTCCGACTTTATGAACACATCTCCATAATTACTGTACATATATGACCTCGCATAGCACTGATACAATTGGCGATCTAGTTTCCGGGAACGCATTCCTATCGTTAAGTAGACTATTATCGTGGTCCTTCAGCTGGTCAAGAAATTTCCAGCCCCTTATGCGGCCCGAAGGTCTATTACCTTAAGCACAAACACAGGATATTGGACCATATCCACAGCCAACTCAAGCCAGGCAACACCTTCGCTCTCTCTGGCGATAACTCTAAAGAAGAATCGTATTGCAGCATGGAGACCCATTGCTTCGTAATTAGTCTGCAAAGAAAGCCCGTTGCTAGACAACAGATTCCTAACACGCACCAATCGACTAACTGGGAAGCGGTGTTATATACGCGGTCAGTGCGACAGCTGCCTGACGCAACAATAGAACTGTTGGAAGCGGTGCTTTCTACGTGGTCCGCTCGGAGGCTATATCACTCGCCCACCAAGTTCAGTGAAGTTCAGTGGAGTAGAGTGACAGCGAGGTAGACAGAGGACTCTTGCGGCTAAGTCGTGTTGCTGTCAGAAGCTGGTAGCTGAGGTCGGGGACAGCTCGGGGACCCAGATGAAGGGGAAAGTCAGGTGAGGTTGTCAACCATAAGCGCCGGCCGCCTTTACTTCCAGGAAAATTACTGGTGCTCATTTCTGTTAGAGGCTGAGTCGATCCCCGAGGTTGTAGTGCGGCTGGAAGGGTTGGGTCGATTAAAAAATCCAATAACAATGGGAACTGAACTCGCAACCTTGCGGCTTGTAGCATAGTGCCTCAACCAACTACGGTACCGCCTGCCCCCAAATTACTTGAATTCGCCCTTACAAACGCAATAATTTTTATATTACTGGTCAAACACGATTTAGTCTATGTTTCATGTATATTACTACCGCGTATTTGGGGCATAAGGGGCCATTATCGCGTTTATATGATTGTTACATTGTTACATTGTATCATAATACACCATTCCGCGTTGCATGTTACAAGTTTAAAATATTTATTTAAAAAGAAACCACGTTGGAATCTTAATATTAAGCACAGAAATTACCTTGCTGTGCCACAGCACTGAAAAGAGGATCAGTGTATTTCTCAAATAAGAATTATTTCCAACGATAGAAGTATAATTTGTGGCCTCTCCCTCGGATTAATTAATTTTAGATAGGACAGACTAACACACGGACACACCATATTCTTTTTAAATCAATACATGGCAACAGGCAACTCTCTCTTTCTCTTTAATATTAAACCTTCTTTGAAAGAAGTTACAGTCAATAGCGTTAAATTATTTAAGAAACCCATTTTCCATAGAGCCACTATACTTACCACTACGTCCTGTTGTGTTTTTCTTGTCCAAATAACGTAAAATAAATGCAAAAATTGTAAAATACTGCCCACCAATGCTTTCGTCTGCCCACAGGCTTCTTATCCGAAACGTTTCAACATATTTCGATTAAATTTAGTATTGGGAGTTTACATCATAAGTTCGATTTGAGGTTCTGACAGCGGTGACTATGAAAAATACTGCCTTCTGTGATGTGACACCGTGCAGACCGGTAGGAATTTACAGACCTTGAGGAGAAATGCACTGCCTACATCTTGACGATCCAAAGGTAAGCTCGGTAACCAACAAAAATAAAAAGGAGACCATAAAGATGGAAGCGGTATTTTGAACCGAAACGTCCGTGACCTACACGGCACCATACACCATTACACTGTTCGTGTCCCGATAATTCAAAGTTACTTCGCAGTTGTCCAACGGTACCAGTTCACAAGAAATTGAAATATGCCTATATCGATAACATAACACGCGATATGACCTGCGCATGACATTAACATACACATCTTGTTAATAGACGAGCAGTGGGCATATTTGACGCAATACAAGTGTAAGTAAAATCTAACTCTATGCGAAAACAACTGCAAGTCAGCAATACGAGTCAAAACACTGTTCTATGACACATTAATTTAGAATAAGAAGTTCTGGGAAGATCTAATCGCTTACATGCCTTTGATATCACACGACCGCATAGAAAACGAAAATTTTAGACAGGCCGTAAAATAAATTAGTATCACGTACCGCTTCAATCTATTTCTCTACGATCTATTTTAATAGTGTCACGTATCCGGCGTTTGCGTGATTAATAAGATGGGTTTTTGGATTTGATGATCAAACTTATTAGACCTTTATACATCTCGTTACAGCAGTTCACAAATCACTGACACACTGTCATCTTCTTCCGACTGGACACTCCACGGAAACTATTCTGACTTCCAACTGAACTGTCAATTCAAGTCAAAATCAAAGTCACATTGGACTGACGGTCAGTCGGTCAGTCAGATAGACAGACAGTCAGTCTGGGTGTCGAGCCCAATCTGGGGCTTATGACCAGATATTTATTACTCTTTCGGTCTTGTTATTGTGGGGCGCCCTCTCTGACGAGAGGGCAGGTCTGTTTTTTGTCAGTCATTGTCTGCAGTAGTAAGTCATTTGTCAGGATATTTACATTTTACATGTTAAACATGTTAATAAATGTATATACAGTATATACAGGGCCTCTGTCGAAAGGTCAATTATTGCTGGCTTCTTGTTATATAGACTTGGGTCGGGCCACAGCCCAGAAACCCCAACCGTTACCCAGCAATTGATATACGTGAACCCACTTCGAAAACAACTTTTGCGACACTGGTTCTATTGTTGCATGCGTGTATTACGGGCGTTACTTTATGATGCGTATTTGTTACGGGCTTGTTTACCGAATCGTTGCCTAGCAATGGGCCTACACATCACAATATTATCCTCCCACCGTCATCTGGCTCTTCCTAATTGTATATTCTCTCTTTTCCATCAAAACCCCACATGCAGTCCTCTTTGCTCCCATGCGTGCTACATGCTCTGTCCATCTCATCCTCCACGACTTGATCACTCTAATTTTACATTCGAATATATTTTCACTTCCAGTCCCTAAGGTTCCTTAGGATTTAGCGGCAAGAATATTTCGCGTAGACTCAGGATTTCCCAGCGTCTCAGCAAACATTCTGTCATATTAAGAGCCAACGAAAACATTCATACTGTTTTTTTATTCGCTCTTCCTTAGCAGAGAGCAACAGCACTATCTATAAGCACGGCCGTATAGAAACCCACATAAAGAGGCGTCGTGTTCTTCAATTCGACGCCTCGCACCGACGGGATAGTATGCAGCCCAGGGCGCATGAAGATTCGACATGGCAAGAGCGAAATAATGACAGTTCAAGAACAAATTCTAAGTGTATTACGAAGACGTGTGTACTTGTATGTGAAAAATAAAACAGAAACAAAATCCGTAGAAGGTTGCAGGCCAGCCGACAGCACCTTTCAAACATTTACGGTTGTCACGTAACATTAGGATTGCAAGCCGGATATCCAAGTTTGAAACCAGACTGTTACACTTCAGAAGACTGAGAGTGAATAAAACGATAACACGTTTCACACATCATAATAGCGTAAAATGTATCCCTTTAACAGGCCGTGGAGGCCCATAGGGTTATGAGACGTCGAGGCTCCCACGTTTTCTAGACAGTCGGCTCACAGACGGCGGTGAGGTTGTCAGCCTTACGCGCCTGTACCCTTTAACAACAGGAAGATTCGTGGTACTCATTTCTGTTAGAGGTTCAGTCGACCACAGGGCTATAAAGCGGCCGGAAGGATTAGGTAAATTGAAAATTTCAATGACCTCATCGGGAATAGAACTCGCGACCTTCCGGAATGTCGCATAGTACCTCAGCTTCATGAAAATGTGGTTAACTTAAATATTCCTATGTATGCTTCCACACTAAATGTAATCAGAAAGGTGTTGCTTGAGAGTGTGATTGCGCAAGCGCCGGTCACAGGTAGCACTAATTCTGCCGGCAGATGGATCTGCCAACAACAGTCTCTCTGTCGTCCTTTCCATGAAATATGCTTAAAATAGATTTCCTTGAAACCTGCACCTTATATTACTTCAGTATTATGACTGGCTGCGTATATTCGGAGCCCCAAGTGTCTCAACAAATTACCATGAGAGAGGACAGCCCATCAGTGGGCCCGAGTGCGAATGTGACGCCACACACTTCCATTGGTTGAAAACTGGAGTCATTTCACTGTCTTTGCTTTTACTACCGTATTATCAAAACAATGAATATGTAACGGGCATGACATGCACCATATATAGGAACGAAATGCACACAAAGTTTTGGTAGGAAAATCCGAAAATAGCACTAGGAAATGTAGATGTTGACGGATAGATAACTTCAAAAAGAAGTTCTGGGAAGAACTAATCGTCTGCTTTCCTTAGACACGACACGGAGCGCATAGATAACGATGAGTCCAACAAATTTCATTACTGCGTGTGGATTCCTTGCAGAGGGAAGGTGTCTACGGAGCCGTTGCCTAGCAACGATAGTTGAGGATATATACACAGAGACACACACAGCAAGAAAATCTTATAAGCTTATATTTTTTTGTCTACTTCAAACTCCATGGCCTGTAGTCCGCAAGCGAACTATACCGACCGAGCGACCGCCACTTCTCGGCGAAGTTAGTGCTTTCTTTTGCGGATAGAGGGTGTCGCGTGGTCAGCGCAACGGATTCCCACGGCCGTTAATCCCAGTTAAAGAAAAAGGCTTATGGTACCACCCAGCTGCCTGTCTCTCTATCTGTATCCGCGTCTGTCAGTCTGTGCACGTAACTGTGTCTGTCCTTCTATCTGTGTAGCACCATAATTTTTACTAAGAGGCTTAAGAGGTCACATTCGTGTCTGTGTGTTCTATTCCTAAATTCTTAGTTTTCTCTGTGGGCTATGTCGTATCAAAATAAAGCAGGAAATTAGTTATTCCCAGAACTTCTTTTTCAAAATAGAGGAAGTCGGATTAAATGATGTTAAAGGAACACGGTGGGAGGGTGTGGACCGGATTAATCTGGCTTGAAATAGGAGCCAGCGGTGGGCACTTGAATGGCTTATCAGCTATTACATTTTCCGTCACTGTTTCTTCAAGAAACCCTTTACTTCTGTCACTCCAGACAGAAAGCAGCACGCCACTGAACCAGATCAGTGGCGTCAAGGTATCGCCAAAGTGATGGCGATCAGCAGCATCTGCCGAAATATCGGCGCTGATCGGGAAGTCCCTCGTTCAGAGCGTATCCTGCCGTTGCAGGTAGCAGCATGAGGAAGCGGTTAGGGTTTACCGGAAGTCACGCCAGATAAGAGCGTCATTTCCGCCATGCCTAAATCCCTGTAGCGGCGACTAACGATTTATTTTTTGTACCCGCCTGGGACCCCCTTTATTCCGTATCGCCCCCTTGTCCAGAACGAGACAAATTTCAAGCACACGAAACAGCGATCCGGGTTGTGCAGTAGTCCGACTGGTCTAGACTTAAAAGACACATAAAACAAGACTACTCCCCATAATGATCCTACCGGAACTCGAACTCCGACCCCTCGGTCGTCCAGCCCTATAGCCAGTCGCTATGCCGACTAAAATTTTCACTTCTCCAATCGTCCAAACTGGCTCCGGGGTCCACCTAACCTCCTATACAATGGGTACCGGGGGTAAAGCGGCCGGGGTGTGAAGCTGACCACTGACCTCCAACTAGTATCGAGATCAAGAAAACGTGGATCTATACATCAACTCCCCCATACGTCTTTATGGCGTAGTACTTAATTAGTTAAGCACAGGGACAACTGTACCTTACCTTTTACTCCCCAGTATAATAATAATAATAATAATAATAATAATAATAATAATAATTCAATTCAATTCGTATTTATTTCCGTACAATTTAACAGCACATAGGCCAATTAAAAGGTTAGCATGCGTACACAGAATTATATAAAAATAATTAAAAAACAAATACAAAATTTGAGAGTCTACATAATGACAATAGATTAATAATAATTCCAAGAAAAATTAAAGTTAACGTTAACAGGAGAAAACAACAAAATAAGATCACATACACACAAGTAATATTAAGAGTGTCATTAACAAATATTATTAACAATTTTAGGTTCAGTGTCATTGACAGAAACTGTTTCGACTGCAAATATGTCGAGATCTTTACCCACCGCGTTGGCAGCACAGGCGCACCTAGCAGAAGGACAGTGTTTATTAGAGGGACAAACACCAAACCATGAGAAGTCCCTAAGATTGATAATAATAATAATAATAATAATAATAATGTAAACTTGTCCCTGTACTTAATTGATTAAGCACCACGCCATAAATACGTATGGGGGAGTGGAAGTATACCTACCAATATTCACCTCGGCACTACATCAGGCTGAGTTCTCAGCTTAACACCCCGGCCGCTTTAACCCCGGGGAAAGAGCGTTGGTGTCCATTGGATATGAGGCTGGGTGGGCCTTACAGCTGGTCTGGACGACGTGGGGAATAGAACATTAATTGCCCTTTCCGGGAATAGAAGCCGGCCGTGCAGTCAGTAGCTATACCGACTGAGCTAACCGGGGTCTTATAATTGTAGTCCACAGAGTCGTTAGGAGTGAACTTGGCAGTTCATTAAGTTTACTTACCGCCGTTTCATAAAGTTTCAGTTGAAAAAGTCCGTTTAACGCGTTTAATTAAGTGGAACTTACTACAAGTAACAACGACTAATAATAGAATCTGCAGACAAATTTTTAGTGAAATTCTCCCACATACATCTAACTCCCTAACTCCTTGGAGCGGAGTCCTTGATAAGCTACCATTCGCTCATCTACTAAAGAATTTCCCCAACATTTTATGGAACCCCAAAATTCATTACTGTGTTCACAACAACCCTTCACTTGTCGCTACTCTGAACCAGATCAATCCAGTCTACACCACCGCATTCTGTCTAAGATCCATTTTAATATTATCCTCCCATCTACATCTAGTCCTTCCTAGGGGTCTCTCTCCTTCCAGCATTCAAACCAGAACCCTATATGCATTCATCTACATGTCCAGCCCATTTCTTCTTCACTGGGTTTATCAATCTGATAGTAGTTCGACGGTTTGTATTCCGATATTAGATGACAGAAAGACGGGATCCAAAGCATAACAGCAATAGTCTCAACTTTGGCTGAAACATGTCTCATTCTCTGCGTGAAAATGTAGTGAAGTGCGCGGACAATATTAGCATCTCTGGTTAGCTGAAGTACTGAATTCTGGGGCTGGGCTCTTGAAGACCCCCCCCCCCGGTTCCAAAACCAAATCGAAGGATGTTTTGCCACACGGCCTGCACAGCGACAATTTCATATTTTATAATTTCAATGCTTTAAAACTGAGCTCCACTTGATTTTTCGTCTATCGGATTTGTCTCTGATGCTCATAACAGAAACCATCATCATCCATCACCCGTGGAGTCTGGTATTTTGGCCCGTTACGGCCTGATTCCCCCAGCTGTCTCATTCTTGAACTTCTTGGACCTCCCTCCAAATCAAAGGAGAAGGCCGTGGAGGCCCACAGGGTTGTGAGACGTCGAGGCTTCCACATTTTCTCTAGACAATCGGCTCACAGATGGTGATGAGGTTGTGAGCCTTCCGCGCCGGACGCCCTTTAGCCCCCAGGAAGATTCCTGGCAATCATTTCTGTTAGAGGCTGAGTCGAACCCAGGGCTGGAAGGATTAGGTCCACCGAAAAATCCAATGAACTTATCGGGAATCGAACCCGCGACCTCCCCGCTTGTAGAATAGTTCTTCAACCAACTACGCTACCCCAGATAATCTATTCTTACAGCAGGAAGAAGAATAAACATTTCGTTTTTTCCTGTATATACAGAAGTATACACTGTGATTTAGTGAAATCATCAGTGCTTCTTAAAAAAATCAATAGCGCTTGTTAGTGAACACCCTATAAAGATGTCGGATTTGAGGTTCTTGCAGTAGTTCACTGACGTTTCCGAGGAACGTACTGCTTCCATCCTCAGTTGAAAAGTAACATAACAAAGGAACCAAATAAGGCACTTCGACCGATATACGTTGGCAGGTACGGTCAGACGGTCCCACCGTCCTGTTGTCTGATCGGCTGATCGCTGATAAATGAAACATTAATCTCCTAATCAAATTGGTTAATTATAATAGAGTGAACTGCGTGTACCACAATCTGAGATCTGAGTAGCTCATCTGTATGCATACATCTGACATCGGCAGGTCCCCAGGGCCTCTGGGGTCTGAAAGCGCCCAGTCACTGTGAGCACGCACTTTACGGATCTGCCCTTATTGATCTGTTAATTAATCTTACAATCTCGTCATCATAAAAAACAGAAAACATATTCAGTACAAGAAGACAGACACAAATATATTGTCGTGACACCGTAACCGCAGTGGGCCCCTCCGCGGGCAATATCCTCTGTTCCTTCAAGGGATTTCACTCATAAAACAGTGTTTCGTGTTTATTTATGTTAGTTCTATGCTAAATTCCGCGTGCAGTACACACATCTGAGACGAACTGTAAACAAAGCTGAACCCAGTACATCCATACATAGCTAAACTAACTTCATGGAGCTGAGCCCTTCTTGAAAAGCCGCCAGTCTCTCAAGAACTTCCCTGCACATTATGCAACACGAAGGTTCATTGCCGTGTTCACAAGAGCCCTCCACTGGTCCCTATCCTGAGCCAGATCAATCCAGTCCATACCACCCCATCCTATCTCTCTAAGATCCATCTTAATATTATCCATCCACCTACGTCTTGGTCTCCTTATTGGTGCCTTTCCTTCTGGCTTTCCTACCAATATCCCATACGCATTCCTCTTCTCTTCATTCGTGCTATAGTCGCTTCCCATCTCATCTCCTTCACTTGATCATTGTAATTATACTTGGAGAAGAGTACATATAAAGCTTAAGGTTTCCAATGCGGAGCCGTGATAGCACAGTCGGTATAGCGACGGGCTACGGCTTGAATGCCGGGGTTCGATTCCCGGTAGGGGCAGGAGACTCTTCTCTTCACCGCGTCCAGACCGATTCTGAGGTCCACCCAGCCCATTCAATGGGCCGTAAAGCCGACTGCTCACACCAGCTAGTGTGGAGGTCAAGCTCCACTAGCCCATTCGTTTTCATGACGTAGTGCCTAATTGCTTCATTCATTAAGTATAAGTAAAAGGTTACTTTCTTTTACCTTCAAGGTTTGCAACTCCACCTCTATTGTGTCCTCGTGTAACAATCGTTGTTGTCAGTAGTTGACGAACACCCTGTGGGTCTACGTCATACTCTGCGGACCTTAGCGGGTAGGCTGGCACAGGGGTACTTACTCTGGCCTTTATTCGGAGGTAGCAGTCAAAATTTTGTAAGAGCACCGACAGTCCTGAATGAATGCTTCTCTGATGTTCCCGAAACGCTTGAAAGCGAATGCTGGGATAGTAGCGTGAAATACAGCAGGGATGCATCATTCTAATTCACAGCAAGTGAATAATATCTGATCTTCGAGGAAATGACACAGTGTATTCCGGATGGAAGTTCACTGATGTTTCGAAAGAACATTTTGCCTCCATCCTCATCTCTGAAATTTATGCCTAAACAAGTAACCACTAAAACCTAATGAGCAAGCTTAATCGTCGACGCTGAAGATGGAGACAATATGTTCCTCCGAAACGTCACTGAACTTGTACTCGGACAACATGGCTTTAAATACCAGAGGACAGTCATTTTCATAGTCATCGCTGCGATAACCTCCACAGAAAGTTACTATTCTCTTTTCATATCAGACATTAACAAAATGTCCGGAAGGTTTCAGAGCCGGAAGTGTTTCTTCCTTTCAGTGTGGCACAGGCAGCATAAATAGAGTTCATATTTACCGAAATTAAGATGGGAACAACGTCTTAAAGCTCATGGGATAATCAAATAACTTAGAATTATGTACAGTTAAATGCCATTAACACTGTTGTAACACATTGGTTTCCAAATTGTGGGCCCCCCCCCCATGGGATACCAGATTTTCTTAAAGATTTCTACGGGGCCTAATGAAATTGAATCGATTATAAGTCTTGAAATGTCATAGATCGATAATTTCATTTCGTGCATTTGTAACATCCTGAAAAATATTACTAATTGAAAAGTCCCTAAATGTGTTTATATTAAAAATGAAAAATTGAAGAAAAAATACTTTTTGTATACACGAAGTGGAAAAGAGAGACATGTTGAACTCTTTGCTAACCTGACAGGGCGCCGCTAAGTAAAGTTACGAAACGTCTGTTTTAAGAGCTGTGACGTCACTGTATTTCGCAGGAGGACGGCAGGCTACGCTAAGCCAAGCCTCTAATGCTGTAAGAGCTCCGAGTGTTGGCGGCAGAGATCAAAGGTACCGACCGTGCCCAGAGAGCGGCAGAAAGGGAGGGCGAATCTTGTGCGCATGCGTGGATAAAGGAACGGACGTTATGCTTTTGCGATAAGAGACAAAGAATGGTAGAGAGATGTCTGTGAAACCTTAACACACAGGTTGAAAGAAATAACAGTTGTTCTGACGTCTGCTCATTAACTCTTTAATGGTCAGTGGTAACTTTACGTACCGTCTGCCTTTACATACCAAAACTCTACATTCTGCCCACAGAGTGTACTTAAGTGTTCTCTATGGTTCTCACAATAAACAGCGAATCTTCCCTGAACAGCATTAAAGGGTTGGTCTTTGTAGGGTGACGTAATGTGTTTCCTGCGAGGTACGAACTGAATTCGTATATCCAATATTACTTAGATTAAATGCGATCTTAAAGTGTTAAACCACAAGCAATGGGGGTCATTCAAGGAACATTCATAGTCGGCACGTTTTGCTTTCTTTGTGAAAATTCACTTCACATATGTAGCAACAACAAATTAAAGGGATCAGAAATGGGTGAGAAATATTAGCAAACTTGTTTAACATTTACATTACTAAAGCTATAAAAGGCATCCAACTGACCTCTAGGAAAATGTTAATCCGATGACGAGCTACAAACGTTAGTAAATGAACTAAATAAGATCGTCAAGAAACGCAACATAGAAACATCGCTTTCTGAAACAAAAGCAAAGGGATTCTGCAGAAGAAACACAAAAAGGGTCGAAATAGAAACTGAAGGAAAAATTATAGAACAAGTTTCTAGTTTTACTTACTTGGGATATCTGATATGAAATTATGATAATGATGTAGGTATAAAGCTAAAAGATATGATAAAATGAATGATAGTTATTATTGAAGTTCACTTTGGGGAACAGAGACCAAATCACGAACGCGAACGCTTCTTCTGAAGCAGCTTCGTGCTGTGGCAGTGGAAACTGGATTATAAACGAGAGAGAGAGAGAGAGACGCCCCAGAACTGGATGCTGCCCAAATTGGATTTCTGAAACCATTATTAGGACTGCCAGAAAAATCCTGACATCCGTGACAGGTCACAGGTGAACAACCTAACAGAAGACATGAAACGCCATCTGGAAGGAATGAACAGAAGCCGCTTAACCAAACTGGCTTTTCAGTACCAACTCCAGGGAAGAAGGCATGCTGCAAGACCCAGGAAAAGATGGAAAGCTCAAGAAGATTTTTAGTTTTAAGGGAATAGGTAGTAAGACATAACCCTTGTTTGCCTTCACGAAGAACTAATTAACTAACAAATAAAATATTTTATCTTGTAATGCAACAATTGAGACATCTATTCTCCTTAGAAAATGCAGAGTAAAACATACATAAACAAGAACGTGAAGCAAATGGCAAACCTCCTTCGTTATAAAGTATTTCTCATCCCGAACTTATGCAGTTGAAATCGTTGGAAAATTAAAAAAGAATGCGGCGGGCATCAAACTCACGACCATCCGGTTGTAGAATGCTGATATGAGCTGTCCATATACAAATTAAACGTCAAACATATTCGACTCCTTTTTTATTGCTAGTGGGGGGGGGGACTAAGTCCCTTGTACTGCGGCCACTTCTGGCCTATTGTACCAACACCAGATGATAGGTGAGGGTGATTGTGGAGCAATTGGTGGAATGGAGATTGGCAGGGGAAACCGAAGTACTCTGAGAAAACCTGCCCCAGCGCCACTTTGTCCACCACAAATCCCCTTGACCAGACCCGGAATCGAACCCGGGCCGCCGCGGTGGGAAGCCAGCGACTAACCGCTTGAGCTATGGCGCGTAATTTTAACTTCGTCACGGTTTCTACGGTCGAAGTGTAAGTTGGCAACTGGATTCGAATTATGGCTATTTGACTATGCGGCATATTAAAGCCGATCTGACATGGAAGGAAGGTTAAGGCTTTGGGGGAGAGGGCAAAGACCGTAGCGGGGGGGGGAGAAAACTGAACAAGGGAGAACTGTAGCAAAAGATGGAACAAAGAAGGATAAGTAGACAAGAAATAGGCACCGTTAATCAGGACAAGACGAGAGAGAGGCAGGCAACAGATCTGGGAGGTCCGTGGAGAATAGGGGCAGATTAAATATGCGTGGAATACGAGACAAATAAGCAGAGAAGAGATGAAGGGGGAAAGCAGTAAGTAGGAAGAGAAAACGCGGAGACTGTAAGCACACATCACGGGACAACACAAAGGTGGCCCTAGGATCTGAAAGCGAATATGTCTGCATAGACTGGTCCTCGACAGCAACGTAAGCATTTGCTTCGGAAGCTAAACATCCATAAAATAACTCATCCGTGGAAATTCTTTTAGTTGATATTAACGCTGTCTCATTTATCCCAACGCTCATGGGGAAGGGCCGCGCCATAGCTCAAGCGGTTAGTCGCTGGCTTCCCACCGCGGCGGCCGGCCCGCGTTCGATCCCGGGTCTGGTCAAGTGGGATTTGTTGTGGACAAAGTGGCGCTGGGGCAGGGTTTCTCCGAGTACTTCGGTTTCTCCTGCCAATCTTCATTCCACCAATTGCTCCACAATCACCCTCACCTATCATCTGGGGCTGGTACAATAGGCCAGAAGTGGCCGCAGTAAAAGGGACTTAGTCCCACACCACTAGCAATAAAATAAAAAAAAAGTGTCCTAGTTCCTGACGGCTTCAGCGACAGAGTGGACAAAAACAGCTCAGCTTAACAAAGCGGAGAGAGGAAACAAGTTTCAGTACAATGCAGTGATCAATGGAGACGTACAGCAAGTGCAAATATGGAGAGATTATTTTTCTTTTAATTCGCATAGTGGGGGGCGGAGTCCACCTGGGTCCACTCAGCACTTCGGCCACTGATCGGCCTATTGTACCCGCCCCGAGTGATTATGATGATGGAGAATTTGGTGGAATGAAGATTGGCAGGGGAAACCGAAGTACTCCGATGCGTCCCTATGTTCGGCCCCCCCCCCCCTGTTTCGTGAAGAGAAATGAACGGGACTGTCGGCCATTCCATGTTAATGTTCTGTGTGGGGGGACCAATGGGTGCCCTTCTCGGCGAACAGAGGGTACACGGCAGCCCGGATTCAGAGCGTCAGGACACAACACGCTGAGGAGAACTTCACGAAACAGGAAGTTAAGACGACTAATTATGGCGAATAAATGGACGGAACACGTAGAATGCCATAACAACAACAAAAAAGAAAACTCCGTGGTTTTAGTCCGCAAGCGAAATATACCGACTGAGCGACCGCCGCTCGTCGGCGAAGTTAGTGCCAACTTTAGAGCACAGAGGGTGTCGCGTGGTCAGCGCAACGAGTCCCCACGGCCGCTAATCTCGGTTTTCTAGACCGCGTAGAACGCTATTGGAAATAAAATATACGAGCAATATTTTTGTCAGGAAGTCTATGGAAAGAGCCATAAAGGTTATCTAGAAGCAGATAAGAAGAAGAGAGATTAAAATGGAATTTCGAGAAATAGGTAGGACGTGAAGGTGTGGGCTTTTGTGAAGAGGATAATGAACTTTTGGGTTACCGATTAAATTTATTATTATTCTTCACTGTTTCAAATTTCAACATAAATAATTCCACTCTTTCTATTCATTTTACAGTGTACAGCCACTTTAACCTTGGGAAAGTGTAATAAAATAGGCCACTACCGCATGGATTTTATTCCAAGTAGGAAATTCCTTGAAGAGTGCCATCTTCTTGGAAGTGGATCCGTGTAGACATAGTATAAAGCGACATTTCGGAGCAATGTATCGCTTCTATCTTCAGAGAAAAAGGAGAGAAAAAATCCGCGATCATGGAACCAGCGTGAGCCGGTGGCTGAAGGCTACAACACATTTCTCCGAAACATCGGTTTATACTATTTCTGCACGGCGCCACATCCCAGAAGGCGGCATTCTTCATAGTCACCGCCGTGAAAACCTCAAATCTTATACAGGAAATTCCTTGACTGGCGACATGGTTATCAACGTTTCAAGGACACACACACACACACACACATATATATATAAAGTCAATAAGCCATATAACGGTAAGACTTCAACAGCGAAGACAGAAACAGAAAATTCCTGCAAAATTAAAAAAGTAGTAGTTCGGTTTGGGTAATTCAGTTAAGAAAGGAGATAATTTGAGGCACATGGCTCAACACATGTCGAAATCATGATTTTTTTATGTTTGTTTTGTCTCTTGGTATGTTTACCGATCTCTATCAACTATACAAATTACACAGTACTGAGAACATAAGTGGCATAACGCTACCTGGCTAGTCAAAATACCGCCATTCCCCCCCCCCCAGGAAATAACATCTTTAAATGTGACCCTACGTCTTTCATGCACTCCCAAATTCCCTGTTGTTCTCACGAACTTAAAATTTCAGGGTCAAAATGGGTCGTTACTTACAGACGAGGTGCTGCCTATATTAAGATATCCCAGAAGCTCTGAAATATGATGTATAATTGAACTACTTAACTGACGTTTCGGGTAAATTTCCAAAATACTTTCCAATATTCAGCTTTTATAATCAAGGTGTTCTCACAGTGAGCGAAACCCACTGGAATACTCGTATAAGGACGAGATAACTCGTTTAGCCCTAGGATGAGATGGGCAGGGCATGTTGTATGAATGGGGGAGAAGGGGAATGTATATAGGATATTGGTGGGAGAGTAGGAAGGAAAGAGACCACTGGGAAGACCAAGGCGTAGGTGGATGAACAATATTAAAATGGATCTTAGAGAGATAGGATGAGAAGGTACGGATTGCATTGATCTGGCTCAGAATAGGGACAAGTGGAGGGCTCTGGCGAACACGGTAATGAACCCTCGAGTTCAATAGAATGCTGGGAAGTTCTTGAGTAGCTGCACAACTGACGGCTTCTGGAGAAGCGCTCAGCTGCATGAGTGAGTGTATGAGCCCTAATTTTTGGGCATCAAGACGCATGAACTTCGACGGTTCCATCGATATACTAAGCCATTTAACAACGCTGTATCAATCACAGCATGGTACGAACTTTTTCAGGGCGGATGCCGGGTTTGAATCTCAGCTGACGCATTGGTTGAATGGAATGAGGTTTCACAACTTTCACTTTTCCGTATTTCCCCATTAAGACGTTCATTCTATTGAGTTTTTCGTCTTTCTTACAGTGTACAGCGATGTTAGCCTCGGGACGGTGCCATGAAATAGGCCAATACCGTTTCCTTCTATTACATTTTCTTCCTATTTAGCGCTCAAAATTACCCACCAGTTCGACACTGTAAGCCCTAGACGATCTCCAAGTTTTAGTCAACGTCCAGACAACAAACAACCACCGCTTGGTTTCAAAGTCAGCTTAAGTCACTTATCTCGGGAACGGAGTAATAAAGGCCAGTTGTCTCACTTCCTATACTGCGCCAAAACTATCTCCGAGCCTGCGTCATCATCAGACTGTGACGTAGATCGTTACGTCATCATAAGAAGTCACTATTTTCATCATACATCGCTATACCGGAGGTCTTGTTGAGCACACAAAACTGCTGACTACGCCCTACAGCCGTCTCTGTGTGGCAGCGAAGATGGGAAGAAACGTCTCTGCCGAGAATCGAACCTCGGTTGTCCAGCCTGTTGCCTAACCGACACACACATGACCAAGAAACCCCGGCTCCTTGATAAAGGAGATGCGGTATGTTTTCTTCAAAGTATGAGAATTCGGAAACTTTTATGGACAAGAATACAAAATGGGGGGGGGGGAACTTGTGATTTCTCGTCAATTTCTATTGCATAATAATTATGATAACTTCTCAATCAGGTCATCGGATTTTTTTTTTCATTTCATCTGGGGTCGACTCAGCCTCTAACAGAAATGAGTACCAGGAATATTCTTCTGTACTTATTATCCACACTTAATGGGTAGATTGTATAATTATTGGAGTTAAATAAAAAAAAAAGGAATATTCTTTGGGGGGTAAAGGGCGTCCGGCGAGTAAGGCTGACAACATTACCGCCATCTGTGAGCCGACTGGCTAGAAAATGTGGGAACCTCGACGTCTCACAACCCTATGGGCCTCCATGGCCCCTTACAGGGATAAGCTTGACGCGTAAGGCTGACAACTTCACCGCCAACTGCGAGCCGATTGTCTAGAAAATGTGGAAACCTCGACGTCTCAGGAGCCTATGGGCCTCCACGACCCCTTACATGGATAGCTTTACCTTTATTTTCCGCTTGCTTGTCATAGCCGCTGTTTCTGTGTAGATCGATCCACGATGTAGAGGTATTTGCGTTGACCAATCCCACTCGAATGTTGCGTCAGATCACGTGTGAGGCCGGGAGTGGGCTCGCGCTATGAACATCTGCATTACGCATTACTGTTTTGCAAATTAGGAAATGCGTCCTTCAGTTCTGCTCACCAAAGGTCAAACGCCAACATTTCTGTTCTTACTGCAGTTTAAGGCCTCACAGTACTGCAATAGCTCAGTCACTATAGTTACTGACTACGAGTAGGACTTTACTTGCCAACAGGATATGACCTTCGGACCGGGTTTGGGGCCCAGCCAGGGGCGGAGTTCCCGCAGGAGTAAAGAGGCCAGAACATGAAGCTATATATTTTCTTCCATTTAAAGCCTATGTTAAGAATGCATGGAGCTACACTTCCGTTACCCCATGCACCTCACAGGGTGATGTTTAAATTTACTTTTAGCTGCTACTGTAAAGCCAATTCGTGCAGGTGAAGTAACAGCAGACATGAATTAGCAGAAGAAAGCAGTCTTCATAGTCACCGCCGTGAAAGCCTCAAATCTTACATGAGTTAGCAGGCTCTGCTGCGGTTACTGGCATTTGCAGTGAAGGGCTAAACAAGACATTTCCCAAATGCAGCATTCGTCCTTTCTGCGTAATTATTTGGCCTTCACGACTATTTACTGCAGATAGCAATACATGTTTGCAATGAAGATAGGTCTTATCACACAGCACAAGGTCAGAAAGTAGTTCCCCTTGATATTTCAGTAATATGCACTCGAAGAAAAAAATAAAATAAAAGATTCACAGCACTATCTTCAGAGATATAACGTTGAGAAGTTCACCGACGTTTCGGGGGAGCGCGCTTTCTCCATCTTCAGGGTCAAGAAGTAAGCAAGATAGCAGGCATATATTCCTTCACAGTGACCCCTACAAGAATTCCAAATCCAACATATCCTTTTGTTATTTCAATAAATATGCACGAAATCGAAAACCGTTGCAAATAACAAACGTAGACTGCAAGCTCTCATATGAGAAGTGCCGATCACAGTGGCCGCGCGGTCTAAGGCACGAAATGTCTCCCCCTGCTCGAACGTTAGGATCGTGGGTTCGATCCCATTCAAAGCATGGATGTTTGTGTGCGTTTATTATGTTTATGTCTTCCTGTGTAGGTAGCGGTTTTGCGTCGGGCTGATCCCCCGTCCAAGGAGTCATACCGACTCTCTAAGAGCAAGAAACTGAAGTGATTGAAGCGTTTCGCGGATTCCCTACGCTCCAAATTGGAGCACCAGAAATGGACAGAGATATCCTAATGAGTGAGCAATTGGACTTTCAGGAGAAATTAACCTTTGATCGGAGATTGGCTACTGGAATTTCGTTGCAATGCGTGTAAATCCTTGATGAGAACACCGGATATGACAGAGCCGATTCATTCCAGATTAATTCCAATTCATCCTTCACAAAATTATCGTATCATCTGCCGGCGCATACAGTAGCCAGCTGAACACGCGTTGCTAAGTAACGGCTTCAAGTCTGTCTGACTGCGTCTTCTCTTACCCCGGAACTTTCTCACTATTCATCCCGTGATATCTCCGGTTTCATTCACTCCCCATGTCACTGCAGTTCCATGGACTTAGATTTGTTTTTATTGCTAGTGGGGTGGGACTAAGTCCCTTGTACTGCGGCCACTTCTGGCCTATTGTACCATTCCCAGATGATAGGTGAGGGTGATTGTGGAGCAGTTGGTGGAATGAAGATTGGCAGGGGAAACCGAAGTATTCGGAGAAAACCTGCCCCAGCGCCACTTTGTCCACCACAAATCCCACTTGACCAGACCCGGCATCGAACCCGGGCCGCCGCGGTGGGAAGCCAGAGACTAACCGCTTGAGCTATGGCACGGCCCTAGGACCACAATAAGACACAGGTTAATTTGCAATGAAAATTGTTAGCCCAGTGCTCTATAAACATTACAAGAATGATGTCTATTTCACAACGATGGATCACTGAATGAAGTTATGTGGTGTGACTTTAGAATGAAATTGATAGCGACCAAATTCGCTACAAAGTGCGTCAAAATCTGCAGCTACATGTGAGGGCCCATTCTTTTTAACCCAAGAAATAACTAAGAAAATAAGGAAAATAAATCACAAAAGGAATCGCAAAATGACATCAATTTTCAGCTCCAAAAACCCAATCCATTCCATTGTGCGAAACAGTGTTCAAGTCCTTGACTCGTCAAAAATACAATCGTAACATCTGGCGTGACTTCATGAATACCGGTCGTCACACAACTACACGATGTAGCTTCCAGCTTAATGCAATTAACCGCCATATGAATTCATGTACCTCTTACACAGGAGGTCTGGGCGGGGGTAATTAGGGGCAATTATACACGTGACACCTGCAATCTTGAGAAGACACGGACTCTTAAAGGCACAAGCTGTGCGCGCTCATAATCCAACCATAACATCAGTACTTAAGAGATTTCAAGATGGTTCCTCTAAGTACACACTTTTTATGCAAATGAAAACAGCCGACGATAGAAAGACTACTGTTGGCAGATCTATCTGCTGGCAGAATTAGTTGAGCAGCACCATCACAATTCTACTGTACAAACAAACGTAACGTAACATTAGATGCCAGTAAAAAAAAAAAAGGTAAAAGTATCCCTGCAACAGGGCCGAAACAGCGCAGTCAGCATTGCGATTGGCTAGGGTCTGCACGTGTTCGAGTCCCGGTAGGGTCAAGAATTTCTCTCCTGTACGTCGTCCTATCCAATAGGTACCGGGGATCTTTCTTCAGGGGTAAAGCGACCGGCGCGTGAAGCTGACCACTCACCTCCAGCTAGTGCCGAGGTCAAGAAAGCGTGGATGTGTACATCCACTCCCCCATACGTCTTCATGGCTTAGTGCTTAATTAGTCAAGAACAGAGATAAATTTTAACTTGCCTTTATCCCTGTAACAGGCCGTGGAGGCCCATATGGTTGTGAGAAGACGAGGCTCCCACATTTTCTAGACAGTCGGCTCACAGATGGCGGTGAGGTTGTCAGCCTTACGCGCCGGTCCCACCTTTACCCCCAGGGAGATTCGTGGTACTCATTTCTGTTAGAAGCTGAGTCGACCTCAGGGCCATAGCGCGGCTGGAAGGATTAGGTCAATTGGAAAAAATGAAATAGCCTCATCTGGAATGTAACCCACGACCTTCCGGATTGCATCATAGTGCCGCAACCAAAAAGGTAAAATTGTAAAAAACACGTCATGAAGACGTATGGGGGAGTGAATGTATAACTCCGCGCATTCTTAAACGCGGCGCTAGGTGGAGGTAAGTGAACACCTTCAAGCCCCCGGCCGCTTTACCCCCGGTACACATTGGATAGGAGACCGAGTGGGCCCCAGAACCGGTGTGGACACTACGGAGGAGAGAAGAATTCCTTGCTCCTGCCGGGAATCAAACCCCAACTCCTTGGCCATATGGCCCGTCGCTTTGAGCCATCCAGGCTGCACCTCATTTCTCACACACAGGATAAAAGTGCTTAATCTATACGAAATTTCAACCACAAAGCATAGAAACTGCTGAGTTAACCTCGTCTTGGAAGGTTCTGTAATGGCTCCATACAGGCTCTCAAAATATGACTCACTCGTTTTACTATTTTTTGTCCCCTACTCCAAATAATTAACCCTAATTAAACGAGTGGGCCCTAGATCCAATTACACAGTGTCAGAGGTAGGGACGTTCATAAAATAGTCAGGATGCGAGATAATTGTATGTACATATATAAACACTGGTAAGTTTTTAATATATTCCATATTAATTACATAAGCCATAAACATACGTTTATTCATAGGCATATTAGCTGCTTCGTTGTTTCCAAGATGTGTAATTACTGTCACTCATCTCAGGAAAACACGTAAGGGGTTGCATGTAAATACGAAGTTGCAATTAACTACAACTTCATCAATGTAATCTACAAACATTTAAATAGAAACAAAATAAAAAAGGTATTTTAATCGATTTTGAACATGTACATTTATTTCGAAACAACACCACGTAATTACAAGCGAAAATAAATAACTGCAAAAAATATTAAAACGCAATGTGTAACGTTAATGACGCAAAGAGACATTTGAGAGCAACGTCACCCGCCAGGAGAGCCAACCGAAACATCTGCATGTCGCCCCAAGGAGGAGAATTCTAAGCGAACCCTGTACTTCAACATATGCGAAATGGAAGAAGAAAATAATTCGTTATTTTTATTGCTATGGCTCGAGCTTGAACTATATTTTTCTTTCAAAAAAAGAAAGAAAGCGGTTCGCAGCCTACAGCCCTCAGGCACAGGGTTGCCAGTGGGCTGCGCATAATCTAATCACCAGGCTCAAAGAACAATTACATAAGTACGCTAAAAAGATTGTTATTTCTTTAAAACCTAATTATAATAGACATGTGTGTTTTTCTCTTAATTGTAGTCGTTGCATGAATACGACCCTGGTGGTGGGAACAGTTCGCGCACTCGAGTGACTTGGGGCACGCGGTAGCGTAGTTGGTTGAGTGGCTATGCTACAAGCCGGAAGGTCGCGGTTCAAGTCCCGATGAGGTCATTGGGTTTTTTTCAGTTGACCTAATCCTTCCAGCCGCACTAGGCCCTGGCGTTTACTCAGCCTCTAACAGAAATGAGTACCAGGAATTAATTAAATAATTTTCCTGGGGAGGAAAGCGCGGCCGGCGCGTGGGGCTGACAACCTTACCGCCATCTTTGAGCCGATTGTCTAGATAATGTGGGACCCTCAGCGTCTCACAACCCTATGGGCCTTCACGGCCTGGTACAGAGATAGTTTTACTTTACTTTTTACTTTTACTCCAGTGACTTACATACATAAACTGCGCAAGCGCGCTTGCTAGCAGCACCACTCACGTTGGCCCGGATTCTGTCGCAGTAGAAACACGTTCATCATTGCCTGCTTCTCCCCTATGTTCTGGTGCAACGGACCCACGGGGGACGGGACGGCTGGTGGACATGGATATTTTATCAAAAAGGGCCCATTTAAGGGCCACAATGTGCACCGAAGAAACTTAGTTATTAAAGCAGCTTGCGACTGAAAGTCTGAAGCACAGAAATGAATGACGCAAACGCCAATTGCCGCTCTCTAACTCGAGTAGTCGAGAGATTCCTTGTGTACTACTGTGTGCGGATCAACTTCCGCTACGCGTATGATGCAATGTAAGATGGGAAAAAATCGCAGCGTCATCTTGCAATACAGTGTCGCCTGACTTCTAGTTTTGTTTCCCAAGCATAACGAAAATCGCTCACCGGGTCCTAGTTCTCTTTTCCGCACACGAGGGAGAGTCAGTAAATGGGTCACAAATGGAAGCAAAACAACTGTAACGGAAGCAATAGGTTTCCTATGTATACAGTCCAGCTTCACGACGGTCTAAGTAGCAGACGCGCATACATAAGTTAACAGACTGGTTTCAGTAGTCAAAATTTGAAATTAGTATCACTCGGCGAGCAGGGACACGCGGTAGCTTAGTTGATTGAGGTACTATGCTACAAGCCGGAAGGTCGCGGGTTCGATTCCCGATGAGGTCATTGCATTTTTAATTGACCTAATCCTTTCAACCGCTATATGGTCCCGGGGTTGACTCAGCCTCTAACAGAAATGAGTATCAGGAATCTTTCTGGGGGGTAAACAGCGGCCGGCTGACAACCTCACCGCCATCTTTGAGCCGATCGTCTAGAAAATGTGGGAGCCTGGATGTCTCACAACCCTATGGGCCTCCAAGGCTCGTCACAGGGATAGCTTTAACTTCTTATCACTCGGCGAGCAAGTGTCGTGAAATACACGAAAAGCAGACATGTAAAGAAAATAAACAAACACATAAAGTAAGAGACCAAGGCAGCAGGAAAGAAGGGAGGAAAGTAAAGAGGCAGAAAGGAAGAGAAGCGGCGTTAACAAACAAGCTCTCCCTCGAAACAAACAAACATATTTGTTAGTTTGATATATAAGATAGTCAAGATCGAAGCGGGGGAGAAATACTTTTTCTAATATGTTTAAATGGGACAAGCAGCGATGGCTCAGTCGGTATAGCAACTGGCTAAGGGCTGGACGGCCTAGGGGTCGGAGTCCCGGTTGGGGAAAGAATTTTCTCCACGTCGTGTGGACCGGTTCTGGGGCCCACTGTCTCCTATCCAATGGGTACCGGGGCTCTTTCCCCGGGAGTAAAACTGACTCCTCACCTCCAACCTGTGCCGAGGTCAAGAAAACGTGGATGTATACATGCACTCCCCCATACGCCTTCATGACGTAGTGATTAATTACTTAAGCACAGCTTTACCATTTATGTGTTTAAATCAGATAGAAGAAAAGTTTGAATTTCAACTGACCGGCGCAAGAGAAAAACGTCATACGTGACAACTTCAAAACTCGGAGAAGAGCTTTAACTGGGGCGTTTTCCTCCTGATACCATGCGCTTCCACTACTAAAACTCAGTATCTACCTCACTGCAAAGCTACACAGTTACACTACGTATGCAAGACATAATGCTTCCCATGCTGTAAACTAACACATCTGTATTGTCACTACAGTATCCAGCCCACACAGTGATATTGATGTAAATACTGCAAAACCATGAACATTCGCGACTAGAACCTAGCGCTACCTGAGCCAGAGAGCTGCGCATGCGTGCTGGTCGGGTTCTGCACACTACGGCAGCTACGATTCAGAATGTCAGTGGGGGTCCTGCCAGATGGTTGCTGTTTTGCCCATTCCTGCACTTCAGCATCGGCACCGCTACACGTAACTCCTTTCTGTTGACAAATGGCTGTGTCACTGAAGGGGCAGATAACACCCCTAAGCAGAGAGCATCCCTTAGCACAAGATCTGACAAGATATTAATGTCTACACCGCTATCCACTATTGTACAGACCGACAGTAAAGTCTCAATCCATTTCACTGAATAAAGACGAATGTGGAAACCGCGGTGCATTGTGGGCCTTCCGACAGCACATAACCTCACTCCTAAGCTCATGATTCGTTTCAAAGGCATGTACTGAAGAGTACTGTCTTCTGGGATATGGGATTGTGTAGTCTGGAAGTTCGCCGACGTTTCAGAGATGCACACTGCTTCCATTTACAGCATCACTCTTGCTTTCCGCCTAACCCTGATGGTTTATTCGTCTATCCTGAACACAGAAGCAGTACGTTCCTCCGAAACGTCGGTGAGCCTCAGTCGGATTACGTGGCGTCGCATTTCATAGAACCTCAAATCAAACAGGAAATACATACTTCCTCTTAAAAGTACTCCAATTTTGGTTTGGGGGTTCCCACAGAGGTGGCATATAATGCTGCAATTTCACCGACGTTTAGGAGGAACATACTGCCTTCCGGTCTTCAGGTTAAATGAGTAAGAAACAGTTGTCTGGCTCCATATGTTCCTCCGAAACATCGGCGAAATTGTATCAAACTACACGGTACGAATATTACACCTCTCATTATCAGACGTTTAAAACCAAAACAAATTGTCCGGTCAGTTCCCACATTGCGCAAGTCTCACATTTACACTTTGACTTGAATTCACCTCCCTGTGACATCACCAATCGATCAACCCCTATCAGCATCATCATCATCATGGATTAAACTCTTTTAGCCCGACTCACTGACTAAAATCGCCATTGTGTTCTCTTGGACCACAGTGGCGCTTCGAGACTCGGCTTATAGACATCACCACATTATTACATCCTGAGTCCTGAAGAAGGAGGTTTCATTTTGACCCGACACTCGGCAGTTTGATCTCAAGTGTCCTGCAGCAGCTGCAGTCGCGTGAAGGTGTCTGTCTGCTTCTGACACCTGAGGCAGGTGTGAGGGTATGTGAAGGTAATGTCGCAACAGTCAATAAACACGGACATAAGGAAATACTGCAATAGAACAGGCAGCTTAAAAATTGTTTTAAAAGAATCTAGCGTGTAAAAGCAATATTTAACTCCCATCCAGAATAATAACAAAGAGAAAACATTTGCAAAACAACCGGTTTTATATTATGTGTGCCGTTATGTACGGTGATATTATTAAAGATTAAAAACCAGTTTTCTTTATTACTACGAATACCCTACGTGAACATGCTTATAAAGTTATTCTTAACAATAACTGTGTGTTTTATACTTTCAGAAATTTTATAGCTGTCTCGTCTTGTCACTAACACAGATCGTTAAAGTACATTCAGGAAGACATAACATATGGAAAACATGTTTCCTTTCCAAATACGCAACTAAACGCACAACCGCGCGGTGGGGAATGTTTCTCGAAAACTCTCCTGCTATTCGTAGTCACGAAATTACCTGATACTGCAGGACCAAAGAAATCATTACCGTGTTCGAGGAAATCCTTTCTGGCCCTGACCTGACGCGTTATCATATTGTGGCATGTCTGCTAAGAGCCAGTAGAGACAGCTGTTGCTAGGAAACAGCTCTGTAAACACGCCCGTTGCTAGGCAATGGCTCCGTAGTCGATACATGATGGCCGTAACATAAACGCACGCAACAAGAGAAGAGCTATTGGAAGCGGTTTTTCTGTGCGGTCCGAGGCGAGGCTGTATAATGAAGACCAGCTAACATTAGATAAGTATGAGGTTTGTGTGAGAGGCCGCCAGACTGCGAGGACATGAGCAGAGGAACGTGTACTGTTGGAAGCCGCTACCAAGCAGCACGGTGAAAACCATGACTGAGAATAGAAGTCTGTGTGTGATACTGATTTGTAAAGTGTAGTCACGAGTGGTGTGATGGAAGTGTCCAAAAAAATCCGATTACCAATCCAAACTCCGTCTATAGTCACACTATCACATGACAATATTATCCTGCAATCTACGTCCAGGTCTCGTAGACGACCTTTTCCATGCATTAACTTAATAAGTTTAATCTTTGTTTTAAACTAACGGCCGTAACACGCATAAACCGTCATTAGAATTCAATCAGTTAAGTACGAACAAGCAGTTCTGCGAAGAACTGATCGCTAATTTCCTTTCAATACATGTTGAGTATTTGACGCGACACGAACCGCATAGAAAATACAGCGCACAACAGTTCCTCTATTGTTGCATGTGTATTCGTTACGTGACGAAATGCTTACCTAGTCGTGACATAGCAACAATAGTGGGGGGGGCACAGAAACTGCAAGATGATCTAATAAGCCTCCTCTTTATATATACTTAAGTGCCAAAAGTCATGGGATAGCAGTATGTAAATTTATTTTTAAGTGGTGCCACCGTCCCTCGACAGCTTGGGAATGCCCAGAGCAGTATCAGTTGTGAGGTGTTCTCTCGTGAGTCAGGTTGAACACCGGCCAGTCTGCTCATAGCAAGCCGACGTGAATTACGGTAGTTTGAACGGGGCAGGATAGTGGGTGCCAGGCGGATGGGACATTCCATTTCCGAAGTTTTGCGGTCATTCAACAAACCTCCATCCACGGTGTCAGGTGTGTACCGGGAATACCTTGTGGAAGGCATTCCCACCCACCGTGGACAGCGCAGTGGCTGACCACGGGTGCTTAATGATCGTGACCAGCGGCCGTGGAGGCCCATAGGGTTGTGAGATGTTGAGGGTCCCACATTTTCTAGACAATCGGCTCACAGGTGGCGCTGAGGTTGTCAGCATTACACGCCGGCCGTAATTTATCCCCCCCCCCCAACAAGATTCCTGGTACTCATTACTGTTAGAGACTAAGTCGATCCCAGGGCCATAATGCAGCTGGAAGGACTAGGTCAATTGAAAAATCCACCTTATCGGGATTCGACCCCGCGACCGTCCGGCCTGTAGCATAGTGCCTCAACCAACTACGCTACCGCGTGCCCCTTATAAGGAAAGTAAACTAAGAATTATTTTGAAGCAGAAATTGAACAAGTCGCAGTTATTAATGGGGAACACGTCAGCGCAGTCGGTTGAGGCACTATGCTACAAGCCGGGAGGTCACAGATTCCATTCCCGAAGAGGTCAGTGGAATTTTCAATTGACCTAATTCTTCCAGCTGCACTATGGCTCTGGGGTCGACTCAGCCTCTAACAGAAATGAGTACAAAGAATCTTCATGGGGGGTAAAGGGCGGCCGGTGCATAAGGCTGACAACCTCGCCGCCATCTGTGAGCCGATTGTCTAGAAAATGTGGGAGCCTCGACGTCTCACAACCTTATGGGCCTCCACGGCCTGTTACAGGGATAGCTTTACCACAGTTACTACTTTAATACCAATATGTACGGTAGTATCGCACAGCTTCGTACTGCGTTCAAGAATTTATCATGCGGAATAGAAAAAGGCGCAGGGTCCACCTCACGCGAAAGAATTGCCTGTGTCCGCACTAGCAGAGCATCAAATGGTGCTGACTTCAGCTGTTATACGAATAATTCATCGTGAAACTTCGTGAACAGCTGAAAGCACATCATGTGAACGTTTGTACAGCCGCCATGGTTTTCGTCAACAAAAAATATATTTTAACATTTTCACGTAGTATGAGTGACTGTAGACGGAGTTTTGTTTGGCGATTTGATCTATAGACCACTTATACACTCACGACTCATGTCTACACTTTACGGATTACTGACACAGACGGACTAGTGTTCTCGGCCTATAGCAGTATCCACTAGCCGTTTCCTGACAATGGATTTTAACACAGGAACTACAACAGTTTCACTGAATTATACCACATAATAGTCTTCTCTTCACAGCCGCACTCTTGCAACTAAATCACACCACAGAGCAGCGCAGCATTCTAACACGTGAGCACACAGCTAAGAAATTATTTCGGAATATGAATTTTATACTGGCTACAGAGTTCCTCTGCCCATCTGTCCTGCACAACCAGCTGCATAATGAAATTGATTAAAATGGCGTCCGTTCGACCAGAATCAGCATGGGAACGCGGTAAGAGCAGCAGGAGGCGAAGGGTTAAGGGGAAACTGCCATTATCTCTCCTTGTTCACATTCGCGCAAAATGAGCTTGTCGGTGGAGCCTGTAGGGAATATATGAGTGAAACAGGCGATTGATGTCATGAAAACAGCCTGAGAACTAACTCGCACTTTGTAACGGCATCTTCGCTCAGAAGACTAAGACGTACGTTGGTGGATTATTATTATTATTATTATTATTATTAGAGGGGGTGGGTTTCCCCATGCACTTAGACCAGTTATTGGTCCATTGTGCGTCCCCCTTTAATTTCTACTGTCGCCATACCATACCGGTACTGTTGCGTGCTATCAGCGCCGTTCAGCCAACAAGGTCGGCCCTCGGTACTTGATATTTCCCCCATCTACCAGAGGTCTCCTAGAGACATGAGGATCTTTACGTGCCGTAAAGCTACGACACGGGACCCATGGCTTAAAGTCCCTCCCGGAGGACTTGCTCCATGAATTTTTCCGCCCTTAAAAATTCCACGACCTCCGCCGGGTTTGAACCCGCGTACATTGGGTCATGAGGTGGGAACGTTACCCCTAGACTACGGGGGCCGCTTTGGTGGATAACAGTAAAATGTACGTTGGAGAGAGAGGATGGGTTTCGTATTGACTGGATTGATCTGGCTGAGGATAGGGACCGGTGGAGGGCTCTTGTGAACACAGTAAAGAACCTTCAAGGGTTCCATAAAATGCTGGGAAGTTCTTGAGTAGCTGTATAACTGACGGCTTCTCAAGAAGGGTTCAGCTCCGTGGAGTTAGTTTACTCAGTTAACTAAAGACATCCTTCTGCACAAAGTCCAGCCTCTTTGTCGCACTGCGACAGAAGTCGAACTAGGGTGATCAACTCACGCTGCGCAGAAGACACTAACCAGCTCTTATATACTAGCATGGGCATATATGTACAGGTTATGTATTATTATAACATATGAGTTACTTACGCGAAATGAATCCAATTAGCGGCTGTCTTGGGGACAGAACAGCCCGCCGCGTGAGGCAGTGCATACCCTAACGCGGCTGCAACCAGCACAACACACCATGCTCTGTCCAAGCAACACAAGCCAAAACAAGCGGCACATCACAGCCCAGTGCTGCGTCTCCATTTCTAATGAGATGTTAGAGGGCAATACGGTAAAGAAACGTACTGAGGGCACGCGGTAGCGTAGTTGGTTGAGGTACTACGCTACAAGCCGGTGGGTAGCGGGTTCCATTCCCTATGAGGACTTTGGATTCTTCCAATTTACCTAATCCTTCCAGCCTTATTGTGGTCCTGAGGGAGAAGGGTGGCCTGCCGGCGCGTAAGGGTGACAACCTCGCCGCCATCTGTGAGCCGATTGTCTAGAAAATGTGGGAGCCTCGACGTTTCACAATCCTACGGGCCTCCACGGCCTGTTACACAGATAACGTTACCTTACCTCACCGTCAAATGTGAGCCGATTATCTAGAAAATGTGGTAGCCTCGACGTCTCACATCCCTATGGGCCTCCACGGCCTGTTACAGGCATAACGTTACCTTACCTCACCGTCAAATGTGAGCCGATTATCTAGAAAATGTGGTAGCCTCGACGTCTCACATCCCTATGGGCCTCCACGGCCTGTTACAGGGATAACGTTACCTTACCACACCGACATCTGTGAGCTGACTTCTAGAAAATATGGGAGCTTCTCTCAGGGGGGACAAGGGTTACTGATCTCACCAGTGTCTTATGAAGGGTTAGTTTAATGTTAATCTGAATAGGGAACAGGCTCTAAGAAATATTCTGAAGGCCTCGGCTTCAATAATTTCAATGCGCAATCTCTATGTCCCTTTCTTATAGCATATCGGTATGTACTACATAGAAAACACATCTCTTCTATTGTTGCGTTAGTGTATGTTGCTGCGGGACCGTGTTTACCGAGCCGTTGCCCAGAAACGACCCTGGTATATGTGTATGCTGAATATGCATGCGGGGCGCTCGAGAGAGAAGCGGCGGAGGGAGAACCAAACGTACTTTAAAATGTGGTAAGACCAATTCTCCGGCCGCAGATGCACTGTTCTCTGGAACAACCTACAAACAACTCCAGTCCTGTCGCGCTCAAACAATTTACTTCCAAGAAAATAAGCTACAAATTATCTTTATGCGCGATAACACTCTTCAGACTAATTCTGAATTTAAATTCTTAATTGCCATGTCCAGAATATTATGAAGGGAACTGTTTATGGTCAGTCGCTCAGAGTCAATAAACTCGCCTCTATCTGTTTTAGTAGGTGTCAAAGTTTGCTCAACAAACAACGGGCACAAATGGACGGGCAACGTTAATGTCTGCAGACTTAACGTTTATTAGAGTTAAATGTCCAGTAGTTTCTTTCAGTGTAAATATTATTGGTCATAAAATTACAACTTTATTCCTCATTAATGTCTGAACTTTAAGTTACCTCTATTTAACGATTTCCTAGTAGGCGTTAAGAAGGGTTAGACGAGACTTAGCCCCACAACAACTTCCACGGGTACTTCCTGGAACTCTGATGTTAAGAGAATGCAACAGTCTTCACATATATTCCGGCATACCATGTCAGTTACTAAATCTAATTCGTCGCAGTTCAACGTTTAGACCTCCGTCAGCGTTCACTATGAGAAAAGAGAAGCACGTTATATGGATGCAACGGTCATGCTCCGCTTACTGCACCGAACGGCGAAGTGTTGTTATATGAGCACAGTTAGCAAGAAGAAGAATTCTTTTCGAAACAGTATGAATACAGCTGAAAACAGGGGGAATACAATTAGTAACAAGAAGAATTCAGCTGGAAACAGGAATAATACAGTTGGCAACAGGAAGATTTTAGCTCGCAACAAGAATACGGTTCATAACAGTATGAACACAGCTGAAAACAGGAGGAATACAATTGGTAACAGAAAGATTTCAGCTCGAAACAGGAATAACACAGTTGGCAACAGGAAGATTTTAGCTCGCAACAAGAATACGGTTCATAACAGTATGAATACAGCTGAAAACAGGAGGAATACAATTGGTAACAGGAAGCCTTCAGCTGGAAACAGGAATAACGCAGTTGGCAACAGGAAGATTTTAGCTCGCAACAAGAATACGGTTCATAACAAAATGAACACAGCTGAAAACAGGAGGAATACAATTGGTAACAGAAAGATTTCAGCTCGAAACAGGAATAACACAGTTGGCAACAGGAAGATTTTAGCTCGCAACAAGAATACGGTTCATAACAATATGAATACAGCTGAAAACAGGAGGAATACAACTGGTAACAGGAAAATTTCAGCTCGAAACAGGAATAACACAGTTGGCAACAGGAAGATTTTAGCTCGCAACAAGAATGCGGTTCATAACAGTATGAATACAGCTGAAAACAGGAGGAATACAATTGGTAACAGGAAGAATTCAGCTGGAAACAGGAATAACACAGTTGCCCACAGGAAGATTTTAGCTCGCAACAAGAATACGGTCCATAACAGTATAAATACAGCTAAAAACAGGACGAATACAATTGGTAACAGAAAGATTTCAGCTCGAAACAGGAATAACACAGTTGGCAACAGGAAGATTTTAGCTCGCAAGAGAATACGGTTCATAACAGTATGAAGACAGACGAAAACAGGGGGAATACAATTGGCAACACGAAGAATACACATGATAACAGGAACAACTCAGCCGGAGACTATAAAGAATAGTTAAGAACTGGAATAATACAATTAGCAAGAGAAAGAATTCAGCTCGCAACAGGAGAAATTCAGTTCACAGCGGAGAGAATACCACGTCACAAAATAGGCCCTGAGTCTCTCACATTTTTTTTAGTCTTCGTTTTTTCCTTTGAACTCGCTGACTGTAAACTCATACTGTGTGACCTGGTCCTGCTTCAGTAAAAGCCTGAATCAATGCGGCATGTCAAGGGATCTTCAATTACGTGTTCTCTATATCCACAAATAATCACTACAATGTCAAATGTCGTATATTCAATAAAAATATAGACATTCATATAATAATAATAATAATGATGCCGTGTTACTCGATGCTATTTTGATCGTAAATGTCCTTATCATTGGGGCGCCCAAATTATTTAATAAATACGAGTAAATAAAATAAAGTGCTAAGGAGCTCTTAGCTTCATTTCAGTCATCCACTTGTATTAATATGAAACATCAACAGCGACATTCTAAAGTTAACACAGCGATTTATTGTTGCCAATTCTGTATTATTTGTGACATCACGATACTAGGGCCTGAAGTGAGTTCAGGCGCTACCCAACAAAAGCAACGGTTAGTATGCCTCTATTTAAATTTACGTGTATAATGTTAGCTGATTTATCGGGAGGCAATAAATCAGCAAAAATCGACAAAAATTCCTTAGACCCTTTTAGTTAAATATATATTGTACGATACTATTATTTTTTTAATTTTATAGAATTCAAAATTGGATCCTGGAGGCAAATTAAGCGGGCGGCCTGTAGCCCTGGGGCAGCACATTTACCTGACTCCCCTATTTTTATAAAGGCCTCGAAATTGTTATTATTAAGAGCATAGAGCATCAGGAGCGAACACTGAGGATGCGTTTTGTTGTGACGTCGTGGGGAGATATATTGCCTGCCTGTCCGGGAGGGGGGAGGCCGACGGCACATAAATCTATCCATATAAACCCGCACACAGTAACTCCCAGGACAGCATCTCCCTGTGCGGTGATTTCTTCACGATCATTATTAACTGACGTTTAGAGGTGCAACCTCTTGCCCCCTCCCCCAACCCTTCAGACCTTCATTGCTTTCATCCTTGATAGGCCTACAGGACGCACCAAAACATTATTTACGTTCTGTCTACTGCTTAAAACTGCCTTGCAAGAGAAGGACAAATTGGGAGTCTGCCAGTACTACAACAGCATTTACTGAAACATTACGCCAAGAATGCGTCTTTCATTACATACTGTTTCATGCTGATCAGATAATAAACAATAGCAATTACACAAAACAAACTCCGTGGTTTTAGTCCGAACGAGCGACCGCAGCTTGTCGGCGAAGTTTAATGCCAATTTTTGCGGACAGAGGGTATCACGTCGTCAGCGCAACGAATCCCCACGGCCGTTAATTTCGGTTTTCCAGACCGGAGCCGCTATTTCCGAAATAGCTCCTCAATTATCATCACGAGCCTGAGTGGACCCCGTTCCAGACCCACTTCTTCTCAGAAAATCTGGTAGCGCCGCGAATTGAATCCTGACCTATGGCTCTGTAGCCAGGAACTCTGAGGCAGTCCAAACGGTAGCAATTAGGTGAGTTTATTACTACCGCTTCTGAAATTTTCTTCGGTTAAGAATGAAGTAAATCCTCACTAATTCGGATTAATGAAGCAAAAGATAGCCCTAAAAGACCCCTCCCCCCAAAAATGGAAATTTTAATAATATAGGTAGTGCTGATAAAAATAAATTAAAAAATGTATCACTGCAGCAATTTCTTGCTCACTCAGAAGCTGAGATCCAGGGTCTCCTTCATCCAGCTGAAGCCAATTTTGGATACTTCCTTGCAAGGTTTCAGTCTCCCCAGCTGCCCTCAATACAGTCTGAAAGTCCTCTTGCTCTAATCCCTCTTGCTCCTAAATCTCACGTGTCTTTTTAAATTACGTACTCATCTGTGAACAGAATTCTTCATAATTCGAGTCCCACTTCCAATGTTCCCACGCATGCGCATATCCCTGTAAGTAGGCTTCTAGTCGCTTCTCCTCAGTGACCGGTATTCGCTAAGCCTGTAATGAGAACCTCGCCCCTAGACGTACTGGAACTAGGCATCAACATTAGCTCCAATACATGAGCCCGTCTGTCTTTCTTCCTCAGTATCTTTCCTTTTTTATATTTTCGTCCCATTATCAATATTGCCGTGAAAATAACCGTCGGAACAGAATCTAATATCTGAAATGGCTTTTCTACATCCATGAAAATATTTCTACAAAATGAAGAAAGCAGTCTTCTGGGATGTGGCACCGTGTAGATGTGGTATTAACCGACAAGCAGGTCTGCTTGTACCGGTTCTCACGGTCTCTTCGCTTGCGGATTATTTATTTTTCCTTCTACCCTGAAGATGGAGGCGATACGTTCCTCCGAAACATCGATTAACACCACATCTACACGGTGCCACATCCCAGAAAACTTCTTTCTTCATAGTCACCGCCGTAAAACCTCAAATCTTACATTTCTACAAAATGGCTCTGTCCCGTAAGTAGGTCCATAACAGGTTTACAGAACCTGAAGCCATTTGTAAGTGCATAATAAACTATAATCTGTGGGTGTATGGCAACTGAGTGAACATGTAGACTCAACAGGGGTGAAAATGAACCTTTGTTACATGGAGAATGAGGGAGAAAATGTGATTGGAAATTCAGGGAAAAAGAAAAGACAAAGCGAGAGATGGAAGCTTCTGGTGGTAAGGAGGGCTCACGAGTCATATAATTTCATTTTCCCGCTAAGAACTGAAGAGTGTGGCTTGTCGCCTTGTCTGATCCGTGGAATATGGCAGAGGGAGACAGAGAAATTAACGATAGAAGAGTTACAAACATGAATATATGGCTCGGCATTTGTCTCTCCTTAACGCCTTCCCTTATGCTTCAAGAGGGTGCATTACATTTTCCCCCCACGAAGTTCAATGTTCTCAACGGGGCTTTGCCTTCTGTATCCATCAGCGCAGATATGCTCATATTAATTGTGCAAGGGAACTTAATTAATTTTTAAGCCTTTCTTGTAGTGTTAATGTGCTGAGTTCAGTCTTCGTTAACTAAGCCCTTTTCGCTCTGGACATGGCATCATTAAAGTTGCAATTTTTATATTACCAAATAAAACAACCCTTCAAAGACTAAATTTCTTCTAAGTAACATATAAAGATCCAATCCGTACCTCACAGGAAACACATTACGTCACCGCTACAAAGCCCAACCGGTTAATGCTGTTTAGGGAAACAGTCGCTGTTTATTGTGAGACCCATACGGAACACACAGATACACTGTGTGGGCAGAATGCAGAGTTTTGATATTGTAAAGCAGGTGGTACATATAGTGACCACTGGGCTTTAGAAGTTGAAGTCAATAGAGCAGAATACTTCTTGAGAGGCCAATGGTCTTTCAGTTGGTCAAGAACGATCCCACTGTTAAGGGAACCCGAAGTTTAGTTGCCGAGTTCATAACAGCCCACCACTGGCCACGATCCTGAGCCAGATGAAACCTATTCACGCATTTTCATTCTGTTCCTTTATGATAAGTATCAATATTAAAGGCCGGTCACGGTAGTCGAGCGATCTAAGGCGTGCACTGTCTTCGCTCGCTCGGAAGCCGGGCTCGTGGGTTCGAATCCCACTCAGGGCATGGATGTTTGTGTGCGTTTTTCTGTGTTTGTATACACGTAGAGGCCTTGCGACGAGCTGATCACTCGCCCAAGGAGTTCTACCGTATGTCTAAGATCTAGTAAACCGAAATGAAACGGAGAGTTTCATGGAGGTAGGCCTAGGCCCACTGGGGCTGTAGCGCCAATGAAAAATAAAAAAATAAAAATCAATATTATCCTTCGATAGGAGCGGAGTGCCGGGACAGCTCAGCCGGTATATCAATTGGCTGCGGACAGAATGGCCGGGAAATCAGGGGTTCAATTCCCTGTAGAAGTTAGAGATATTTCTCTTGTCCACAGCGTCCAGACCGGCACTGTTGCCCACCCAGCCACCTAGACAATGGACATCGGTGGCTGTTACCATGGATGTAAGGGGACCAGAGCGAAAGCTGACCACTCACCTACAATTAGTGCTAAGGTTAAGAATGCGTGGAGCTATACCTCCACTGCAGCATACAACTTAATTGCGTTATGCTCAACAGATAAATTTATCTTTACGTCCGACATATCTCTTCGTACCCAAAGTGGGTCCATCTACTTCCAATTTGGCGACTAACATTTTGTACGAACTTTGCAATAGCAAACAATCCGAGAAGTTACTGAGGGACGAGACAATACGCAGTTTTAATTGAGATTAATTTTCAGCTCATTGCGATACAGGAAACCATTTAAACTTTCCACCTCGAATTTCAGTAAACTTAACCGGAAGTAGCCGGAAGTTCTTGTCCCGATACCCAACTCTCAACCTTGTCGACCAGGAACTATATTTCGTCTGTGCCCCCACCTTTTGATCTGCCTGGAATGGGTTGCTCTACCAGGAGCTTACGCTCCCGCCAGCACAGACGAAACCTCGTATCTGCGATAAGGCGGTAGAGGGCAGTGCATCTCATGTTCCATTGAAATCTGTCTACGGCAACAGATCATGTTAATAAAGAACGTTGATTTACTGGTTTCCGTATTGATGAACTGCACAAGTTATGCACCAATGAAACAAAACGGAAGGTGATGACAGAAAATAAAAATATGGAGATCTTTGTGGGCTATTTCATGATTATCTCCATGCAAAAGCAAAAACCACAAAACAACCTCTGGCCCATATTAAAAGTGGGTGCCTTCCGAATTAGAAAACCAAGCAGTTGATTTTATCCGAATATATTCAACAACAGAATTTGAGGTTACCACAGCCGTGAAGAGTTCCACCTTCTTCTTGCTAACTGCCTAACGCTAGTTTCATATTTGGCTTATCCTTCGGCCCTAAATATGGAGGCGACGAAACGTCGGTTGAATTTCAACGAACTACACGTCCTTATAACTGAATAACTGTAGAATGAGGAGCTTCATAATTGTACTCTTCTCCAAGTATAATTAGAATGATCAAGTCAAGGAGGATGAGGTGGGCAGGGCATGTAGCACGAAATGGGGAGACGAGGAATGCATATAGGATATTGTTGCGAAAAGCCAGAATGAAAGAGACCACTGGGAAGACCAAGGCATAGGTGGGTAGACAATATTAAAATGGATCTTAAAGAGATAGGATGGGATGCTATGGATTGGATTTGTCTGGCTGAGGATAGGGACCAGTGGAGGGCTCTTGTGAACATGGTAATGAACCTTCGGGTTCCATAAAATGCTGAGAAATTCTTGAGTAGCTACAGAATTGGCGGCTCCTCCAGAAGGGCTCAGCTACATGAGTAAGTAAGTTTGGCCTTATATACCTGAAAATAGGAAATTCTTCCGTTGTGTGCGAAAAACAAATTCTAAACTTGAACTAAGACATAAGGTGAAAATGTTGGTGCAGAAGTGCGGCCAAATAAACACCGCCAAAGAAGCCTCTTGAGGAGAGCGGACCCGCCGAACCGCCGAACCGTTCCAGCAGCCAGCATGTCTCGCGGTGTCTGTAGCAAGTTTCAATTAAGCCTGCCCGCCTTTGTGCCTTCGCCAAATGCACTCTGGCATAAAGAACAAGAAGAAGATGGGAGGAAAGGAATCGCG
>NW_019729900.1:327603-332394 GCF_002891405.2 Cryptotermes secundus | reverse complement strand
GAGGTAACGGGCGGGGGGGGGAGGAGAAGCGAGGTGTAAAAGGTTTCCACACGTACACTCTGGTTACTTTATGGAAGAAACCGAGTGGAATTGAACAGGAAGACTTAATTAAGTAAATAGCGACGAAAAAATATGAAAAACCAAACGAGGACTGAAATATGAAGACACGACATAAACACAAAAGAGCCTTAATTTCCTCAGGGTTGACCAATTTGTTATTACTCCTCCCCTGTTGTGGGAAAGATGGGTCAGTGGACAATGGCATTCAGTGCAGGCTGCAGGCGTTTCAGGTTAGGAAATTATTATAGTGGGAGACGACGCCGTGAAGTCTGGCAATCTGAAGTTGGCCGTCACACTTAAGGTTCGGCCACACAGAGCTCTACGCTATGTTCGCTACGTACGCTACGTACGCTGTGTACACTCTGCGACGCAGCTAACATAGCGTACGTAGCGTACGGAAGTCTGTGTGGCCAGTCACACTGGCAATAAAGGGAGATATTTTTCTGTTCGTATAGCGAACATAGCGTACGTAGCGTGCATCGCGTACGTAGTGCTCTGTGTGGCCGAACCGTTACAGGAAAAAGTTATGCCCTTAATTCTGTCGGACACGGAAAATGTAATCAGAAAAGAAGTTCGTTAATGGATAACAAAATTTATGTCAGGAACAAAACAGATTTATAAACGCGGTAGCGTAGTTGGTTGAGACACTATGCTACAAGCCGTAAGGTCGCGGGTTCGATTCCCGATGGGGCCCTTGGAATTTTCTTTCCAGCCGCACTATGGCCCTGGGGTCGACTCAGCCTCTAATAGAAATGAGTAACAGGAATCTTCCTGGGGTGTAAAGGGCTGCCGGCGCCTAGGGCTGACAACTTCACCGCCATTTGTGAACCGATTGTATAGAAAATGTGGGAGCCTCGACGTCTCACAACCGTGTGGGTCTCCACGGGCTGTTACAGGGATGGCTTGGCCCGTAAGGCTGACAACCTCACCGCAGTCTATGAGCGGACTGTCTAGAAAATGTAAGAGCCTCGATGTCTCACAACCCTATGGACCTCCATGGCCTGTTACAAGGATAGCTTTACCTTTTTATACCAAATTATAATTCTTTGACAATGTTTTAAAGGTCCTTCTCCTCAAATAGATTCTTCCCCAACATCTTGCTGTGTCCAACCCTCTCTCCATGAGAGAGACAACAGAAAAAAGTAGGGATCGGATGTTAAGACCCGAGATTTGATCTAAGGACTTGCAGAAGCGCATTTCCACGTGTTACGACACTATAAATTCCCTCACTTAATTTCGTCCTTCTATTTCCATCTGATCCTCGGGGAACACGTATAACGACGCATATAACATCGGCGTCACAACGACACAGCACTGACGTCTCCTTCAGAACTTTATGCTCGACGTCAGTGTTCCATTAACAGGAAATAAGCCATAAACCCGGGTAGTTACATCGATCAACCAAGTACTTCAAGCTTTGTGCGTGCGTGAATGTGTGTTTGTGAGAGTGAGGGAGGAAGGGAGAGTAGGACACTAGCGTCAAAGGACATATGCGCCTTCAAGCCTTGTCGATAAATGTAAGGTATCTACACTTAATCCTTAAGGACATATTCCATTTGTTTTAACATGAAATAAAACGGCTCTGCATTTAGTCCAAGGAGTGTACATATGCGTTTCTTGTTTATCTCAAAGACTTCATCTGTGATCTAGTGGTCAGAGTTCCTTGCTACAGATCCAGATGTACCGGGTTCGATTGCCGGCTCTACTAGATTTTCTGAAAAGTGGGACCCTCAACGTCTCACAACCCTATGGGCCTTCACGGCCTGGTACAGGGATAGCTTTATTTATTTATTTATTTATTTATTACTTAGTGGGTCAGGAACGGGGCCCACTCAGCCTAGTGAGGATAACTGAGGAGCTATTTCAAGGAAATGACGGTTCCGGTCTAGAAAAGCGAGATTAACGGCCGTGGGGATCCGTTGCGCTGACTACGTGACACCCTCTGTCCGCAAAAGTTGGTACTAACTACGCCGACAGGCGGTGGTCGCTCGGTCGGTATAGTTCGCTTGCGGACTAAAATCACGGAGTCCGTTTTTTTGTTAGGTTCCCCTATAGTACAGCTAAGTGGACTTCTCTATAGGTGAAAACGCAGCTGTAAGGTATAGTTTTTTAGGCGGCACATTTCTGTACGTTCCAGCCCTGAACCTAACTCTTTCAGAGGAACAGTGCTGGAGTATTTACTGCGCCACTGAGTTCACACTTCCCTTGCAAACATCCACTCCGAACAGAATCCGTATCACATAGACACGCTGTTTTCGTCACGTGGTATAAGAAAAAAATATATATATAACTATCCCTGTACTTAATCACTGCGCTATGGACACTTACTGGAACAAGAGGAATACCTCTACCATTCTTGTCGTCGGAACTGATGGAGGTGAGTAATGAGCTTCACGCCCCGGCCGCTTTACCCCAGGGGAAAGAACCTCCGGTACCCATTGGGTAGAAGGCTGGGTGCGCTCCCAGAGCTGTAGATTGCAGCAGAAACACGGATGCCACGTAGGTCACATGTCCGACTCCAATCCCATCGAGATAACCTGGCAAAGGACTATGTAGGAACCCACAACACTGCGCATGCGTCACTGAAGGGGTCAAGATCGTAACAAAAGAAGACTGAAAACTCTTAGGGCGAGAAGACACCAAGGAAACTGGCAACCGCAACTGCGTTGCCGTTTCATCAATTTGCGCTGCTCCAGTCAGTAACGTGTGTTCAACTCAGGCTGATAACAATTCTCAGAAATCGCGGTTGCGTTGCGGTTGCCAGTTTCCGTGGTGTTCCCTTGGTCTCACTCACAAACAGCATCAGTTATGGAAGACGCTATGGATAACTTAGGCCTCTGGCAGCCGTGACAGTGGTGAAGATACTGAAGATATGAAATCGTTTTATGTATCGGTTCCCCTACAGTACAGCTAAGTGGGCGGATGTTTTCAGGAAGAAGTGTAGTGTACAGTTCCACCCGCCCCGCCTACCCATTTCTGGCGACTTCTCGAGGCGCGCCCATAATACCACGACATAAGGCCGATCGAAAAGCTTGCTATTGTCAGAACTCATGCTCATAATATAAAGCCTTTTTGTGAAAGTCGCTGAAAATGCAAGTATTGCTGGAAGTAGATGCTAAAGCGATTTGACATCTTAATGCATTAACTGCCATCATACAGAGGCGTGAATGCACCCACATGACGCTTAACCAATCAACGGACTAAACTATAATTAAATATTGTCGCGTTTTAGGGGTGTGTGACTATAGACGGGGTTCGGATTGGATATCGTATTTATTGACCACTTTTTTTTCTGTTGCGCTACAGCCCCAATTTTGGGCCTAGGCCTACCTCCATTAAACTCTCCGTTTCACTTCGGTTTACTAGATCTTACACATTCGGTAGGACTCCTTGGGCGAGTGATCAGCTCGTCGCAAGGCCTCTACCTGTAGACAAACACAGAAAAACGCACACAAACATCCATGCCCTGAGTGGGATTCGAACCTACGATCCCGGCTTCCGAGGTAGCTCGGCTACCGTGACCGGCATTTATTGAGCACTTACAGATCGTAACTACAAGTAATGACAGCGTCACAGCTGATCTCCACACGTGCTAATACCTGGCGTTGTCTGTGAGGACCTCGGTTCCAATCAGACCAAGTTTACAAACTGCCGATTTGGAGATATCCAAGTCTTCTTATTGCAGGCCTTATTACTATACGCTCCTGAAGACTGATATGTATATCATGGCACCCGAACCCATTTCCCATCAATCTGTGCGTCTATATGTGTGTCCCTCCTGTCGTTGCCATGCAAAGGCTCAGTAAACACGAATACACGCAAAAATAGATGAATTGTTTGACGCGTCATTGTCTATGTGGTCCGTCTGTTCTTCTGTGTATAGCTCGTCATTGATAGGCAAGAATACGGTAAAGACGTTCCCGCGGCAATGAATAAATGATGGAAACGGGTCTGTGTAGGATAAAAGGAAAGTAGGTGATTAGTACTTCCCGAGACTTCTTGTTTATTTCTCACTTTACATTCCACATTTCGAAGGACGATTTTTTTTTTTTTTGCCAGGACCTAGTAGAGAGAAGCGGCGTTTCAAATTTCACTGTTGCAGTTCAAGTAATTCCTGACAAACAGAAATTTTGGGGTTTCAATTTTCTCCCTTGCAGTCTCTCGTGTAAACACGCACGCGCAGGCGCACAAGGAAGCTGCTTGGCTAGTCAAGATATCTCCCGCCTATTTCTCTTCCCGACAATTCATTATGTTCCCGTCCCAGTCACTCCTCTTTACCATTATCCTTCCATCTAAGCGCAAATCATCTTCCTTGCAGGTTATCTGATTAATTTCTGTATTTATTTCTACGAGGGAGGGTCAGTAAATAGGTCACAAATAGAAGTAAAAGAGCTGTAATGGATGTATCTATGTGTATCACTAGGTAGCAGCACAATCTACGTAGCAGATGCGCATGCGCATGTTCAGAGGCTGGTTTCAGTTTTCAAAATGGCTATCGTGTTTGAGAGTATTGTGACATGTTGACCCCCACCTCCCCAGCGGTACGTGGCGGTAACGTAACGCTCGCGTTCTTATGGTAATAGGCGAGTTCCCGCCCCGCCACTCCCCTCCGCGGTGACGTCACCGAGGGATATCGCGGTCGCTAGGCAACGCGAGTCAACAGCGGCGACGTTACGATAGTAACAGCGGTTACCTCCGCTAGCGTTACATAGCAACACAGCGCCAGGCAAA
>NW_019729900.1:327033-327456 GCF_002891405.2 Cryptotermes secundus | reverse complement strand
TTGTGATACTGCAGATAGCAGTAATCGTAAATCTGTAATTTGGGTGATTGTAAGAGCGAGTGTGAAATAAAATTCGCTACATCAAATACGGCGTGAAGTTATTTGTCGCGATATACGCCCGACGCGCGACAATTGGTGTCAGAAGTGGGATTCGAACTTCAACACGTGACCGACGGGATTAGAACTTACACACGTGACCGACGAGATTCGATCTCAAGACACGTGACAATTTGGTGTCAGAATTTTTACGAACTTAAACACGCCACTAACAAATTATTGTGCATCGAATATTTTACTGCTACAAAATGGAGATGCAGCAAATGATGGAAATTCTTCTTAAGGAAATCAGAGCTGGCCAAGAAAGAATGGAGGCAAAATTGGACGCCGGCCTGAAAGCCCGGCGAGAAGAGAGGGCCGCCTGGC